>NW_025344601.1:0-1750 GCF_016433145.1 Gracilinanus agilis
TTCTTAGACCAGTCCTCATCATTTCTTATAATACAATAGTATTCCATCCAGAATCATATGCCACAACGTGTTCAGCCATTTCCCAATTGATGAGCATCCATCATTTTCCAATTCTTTGCCACTCTAAAATAGCAGCCATAAATATTTTTAATGTATATAGCACCTTTTCCTTTTTCTTTATTTTCTTTGCTGGATCAAATGGTATATAGAGTTTTATAGCCTTTTGGTCACTGTTATAAGAATGGCTGTACTAGTTCATTACTCTACCAGTGGTTCAGTAGTGTACCTTTATTTTCCCTCACTTCTTTCCATATTTGTTATTTCTAATAGGTATGAAGTGGTACCTCAGAGTTGTTTTACTTGACATTTCTCCAATCTGCAGTGATTTTTTAGAAAATTTTATATTACTATAAATAACTTTGATTTCTTCTTTTGGTAATTGCCTATTGATATCCTTTGACCATTTGTCAACTGAGGAACGGCTCTTATTTCTACAAATTAGATTCAGTTAATTTGAGAAAGAAGGACTATATAGGAGAAATTAACTGTATTCCTTGTGTACGATGTCTTTTAGGATAAGGTACTTTTCCATATTATTTCTTTTAATTAGGTCAATTTTTGCTTTTGTTCAGTTGGAGATCATATTTGTTATCACTGCTTTTTTAACTCAACTAAAACATATTGGATTTTGCTCTAATCCTTTATTTTTTTAAACCCTTACCTTCCATCTTGGAGTCAATACTGTGTATTGGCTCCAAGGCAGAAGAGTGGTAAGGGTAGGCAATGGGGGTCAAGTGACTTGCCCAAGGTCACACAGATGGGATATGTCTGAGGTCAGATTTGAACCTAGGACCTCCTGTCTCTAGGCCTGGCTCTCAATCCACTGAGCTACCCATCTAGTCCTTTATTTTTAACTCTGTGTATCTTTTCTGTTTCATATGTATCTCTTGTTAATAACATATCACTAGATTCTGATTTCTAATAAGTTCTGCTATTCTATTTTGGAGAATATTTAAATTAAATATTATACAAATATTTTAATGATAATACTACATTATTTCATTAAATAATAAATAATGTTTAATTTAAACATTCTCTATTAATGGATAAGATCATCACTTTTATATTCACAGTTATGATTACTTATATTTGAGAAAATTAGTTGCAAGTTATCGGTCCCTTCCGACAGGGTTACTTACATCAAGAACAAAAATAAGAATAACATTTTTTCTCTTCTTTTTCTTTTTCCTTCTGTTTACCCTTTGTTAATAGCCATATTTTCTAGAGTTCTCCATTTTATACAACATTTACATGAAATAATACTTTAGAATCTTTTAGAGTTTTTATTGCAAAGAAATGGAAATCTGAAGTCATCTTCAGTCTAACACATTTGACCACTTGCACATTCATTTATATTCATAAAACATTTCAAGAGGCATTAGCTTAAAACTTAGTCTTTAGTTCAATAAACCTATTTCTAAATAGATTGCTGAAACTGGATTTAATTTAGCTAAATTTGGGCCTAGAGAATCAATTTGTTGTTTTTAACAATAATGCTAAATATTGGGGAAAGATAGCTTTGTTTTAGGGTTCAATCTATCAATAACTATGAGGCAGGGACAGGTAGGTGGTTCAGTGGTTAGAAAGCCATGCCTAGAGATGGGAGGTCCTGGGTTCAAATCTGACCTCAAATACTTCATAGCAATATGACCCCAGACAAGTCCCTTAACCCCCTTTGCTTAGCCCTTAC
>NW_025344602.1:0-1352 GCF_016433145.1 Gracilinanus agilis
AAAAGCGCAGCTATAAATATTTTCGTACAAGTCTGTTTATCTATGATTTCTTTGGGGTACAAACCCAGCAATGTTATGGCTGGATCAAAGGGCAGGCATTCTTTTATAGCCCCCTGAGCATGATTCCAAATTGCCAGCCAGAATGGCTGGATCAGTTCACAACTCCACCAGCAATGCATTAATGTCCCAATTTTGCCACATCCCCTTCAACATTCATTACTCTCCCCTTCCTTCATTTTAGCCAATCTGCTAGGTGTGAGGTGATACCTCAGAGTTGTTTTGAATTGCATTTCTCTAATTATTAGAGATTTGGAACACTTTCTCATGTACTTATTGATACTTTTGATTTCTTTACCTGAAAATTGCCTATTCATGTCTCTTGCCCATTTATCAATTGGAGAATGGCTTGATTTTTTATACAATTGCTTTAACTCCTTGTATATTTGAGTAATTAGACCCCTGTCAGAGTTTTTCGTTATAAAGATTTTTTCCCAATTTGTTGTTTCCCTTCTGATTTTGACTACATTGTTTTTGTTTGTACAAAAGCTTTTTAGTTTAATATAATCAAAACCATTTAATTTACATTTTGTAATTTTCTCTAACTCTTGCTTGGTTTTAAAGTCTTTCCTTTCCCAGAGATCTGACAAGTATACTATTCTGGGTTCACTTAACTTATTTATAGTTTCCTTCTTTATATTCAAGTCGTTCACCCATTCTGAATTTATCTTGATGTAGGGTGTGAGATGTTGATCTAGACCTAATCTCTCCCATATTGTTTTTCAAATTTCCCAGCAGTTTTTGTCAAATAGTGGATTCATATCCCAAAAGTTGGGCTCTTTGGGTTTATCATACACTGCCTTGCTGATGTCATTTACCCCAAGTCTATTCCATTGATCCTCCTCTCTGTCTCTTAGCCAGTACCATATTGTTTTGATGACTGCTGCTTTATAGTATAGTTTAATATCTGGTACTGCTAGGCCCCTTTCCTTCACATTTTTTTTCATTATTTCCCTTGATATTCTTGATCTTTTGTTATTCCAAATGAAATTTGTTATAGTTTTTTCTAATTCAGTAAAGAAGTTTTTTGGTAGCTTGATAGGTATGGCTCTAAATAGGTAAATTAATTTGGGTAGAATTGTCATTTTTATTATGTTAGCTCGACCTACCCATGAGCAATCAATGGCTTTCCAATTGTTTAGATCCAGTTTTATTTGTTTGGAAAGTGTTTTGTAGTTGTTTTCATATAATTGCTGTGTTTGTTTTGGTAGATAGATTCCTAAGTATTTTATGTTGTCTAGGGTGATTTTCAATGGTGTTTCTCTTTCTACTTCTTGCTGCTCTAGTGTGTTGGA
>NW_025344603.1:0-5107 GCF_016433145.1 Gracilinanus agilis
TCCTTTCCCAGAGATCTGACAAGTATACTATTCTGTGTTCACTTAACATGTTTATAGTTTCCCTCTTTATATTCAAGTCATTCACCCATTTTCTGATACCTTTTAAAATTTGAATTGGCTAAACATTTATGAATTCTGTTAGCCTTTTAAAAAATAAGCTTTTAGTTTTCCTTTTGAATTCTAATAGTTATTTTGGTTTATTTTCAGTTCATGTATCTATTTCTTTAAAAATCTTTAACATTGACATTTTGAGGCTTGTTGATTTTTTTATTATTTGCTGGCTTTCTGTTTTTAAAAACATATTAAGTTTATTAAATTCCTCTGTATATATCTTTAAATTTTGAGTTTTCATGATATATTTATATTGCAACTCCTTTTAGTTTTTTGTTTTTTTTTTAATTTAGGGTAGATAGAACAATTTTCATCCTGTTTGTTCCGTGATTTTTGTTTGTTTTTATTTTTCAAAAATAGCAGATTTGTTGGTTTTTTAATACAATCTGCATTTTTTTATTTTATTGGATTGCTTAGTCTACTCCTTTTTAAAGTTGTGAGTTATGATTACATTTCCCTCCATTTCTTTACAATATGGATTTTCTCCAAATTAATGTTTATATACTTTCCCTCTATAAACATTTCTGAAATTCTTCTAAAATATTTTATATTAATCTACATTTTGGCAATTCTATTCCTACTGAGTGTCTTTCCTTTACCCTTTTTCTATTGAGCACCTTGCCTTCTATTTGTTATTCCTTTCCTTAGTTTGGAGTTTCACTTAAATTAGTAATTATTCATTCATTTACCCTGTTTTTTAAACTATTCATCCATTTTCCCTTATTAATTAAAATTTTAAGTAAAATATCATTTCCTCTCCTTTGTGTCTTTTTATACATCGGGTTTTTAAAAAGTGTATTATTCTTAATTATTTTCTTCCTTATCTGAATATTTTAGGTTTTTATTCTGTGATTCATGATTTTTACAGTATTTTTTCTTTCTTTAGTTTCCTTATACAAATTTATTACTCTATTATATCCTTTAATATACTATGTTGTATGTAATCAAAACAATTCTTCATAAAATTAAGATTTCTGTACCTATTTTGGATTCCCAGCTTTTTAAAAAAAGATTTTATTAACTTCTTTATCTTGTTTTAATACTTTCTTTTTTCTGTTGTTCTTCACTCTTAGAAATACACATTTCTGAATGTAAGAGAAAAAAGTATTACTACATAAGAATTTTCTAATATTCTTTACTATAAACCTTAGTCTTCTTCTTAATATTTTTTTATTTACCATAAAATCCCCTCCACCCCGAATACTCATCTTTTTACTCATTTGAATTTCAGTTTTCACTAGGAGCTCTGATTCACCTTTTCTTGGGCGAGCATCAATGGTGTTTCTA
Organism: Gracilinanus agilis; assembly: GCF_016433145.1. Taxonomy (NCBI): domain Eukaryota; kingdom Metazoa; phylum Chordata; class Mammalia; order Didelphimorphia; family Didelphidae; genus Gracilinanus; species Gracilinanus agilis. The sequence continues at coordinate 1,399 of NW_025344603.1, forward strand.
AGGACCAAATTTCTTTAGTTTATAAGATCCCAATTTCCCTTTATTGGACATTTCTCTTCCTTAATGGAAGAATTAATCAATGATAACCTTTTTTCCATTGCTTCTTCCATCTTAAATTTCATGGTTAGTGCAATAAAATCTTGTGTTGTTTGAATTTTTTTACATTTAAACCTCTCTTACTTGCTTGTCAAATTTTCTATTGCAATTATTAAATTTAATGTCTATATATGTTGGAGTTCATATAATATGCCTAAATTGCTTTCCTTTTTAAAATTTTTTCTATATTATTTTTCTATGAAAGGTCTGTTGAATCCTTTGAATGATACTTTGCTTTTTAAATTCATTTGTCTTAGATTTTTTTTGGTTCTATGGGGATAGGGTTTTTTCATTTCAAATATTCTGTTGAAGGAATTACCATCCTTAATTTGTCCTAGACACTTTGTCTTCCATGTCACTATGTTTTTTTAAATGAATATTATGTTTCTTTTTCACAAAATTGCTTCTTGCTCATTTTCCAGATTCATTTTTCATTCCTGTGTATTTTCATTGTCAATGAATTATTGTCTCTTTCATTTGAATTCAGTGGAATGAATGCTGAACTCAGAGTTGGGATGTCAGGATGCATGAACGAAATAAAGGATGCCAAGCACAAAAATTTTTCAGGCAAATATTAAAATAAAACCAAACCAAAAAAACTGAAAATGTCATTAGATACCGTGTACCTGATTTTACAAGAGAGGAAACTACTTGCTAGAAATATTAAGTAATTAATCCAATTTCATAGTAGTAGTAAGTGGCATAAAGAATGAGGTTCTCTGGGACTTCCGGTTAAGATGGCGGCAGTGTAAGGAGCAGCTGCTCGATCTCTCATGACTGAAGCATACAGAACTCCTCAAGGGGAAATAAAAAAGAGTCCAGAGGAACAAAGGAACCCCACAACAGGGCGCAGCATTGAAGGTACGCAGAATCGGGGCATTTCCACGCTATAAAGGGGTGAAACAGCTCTCACTAAAACGCGAGAGGAAGAAGCCCCTCCCCCAACCCCCACACTGCACACCTCGCACAAAGTGCCAACACACAAGCGGGTAAACAGGACTGAGGCAACCAGATAAGCACTGGCAGCCCCAGGGCTTGTACATGTGTGCAGCAAGACAAGGGACCCCAGGTGACTGGGGGGGGGGGGCTCATGGACTTTCCCCACATGGGTGAAGGCACCGCCTCAGGCCCAGACAAAGGCCTCTAAAACACAGCCTTTCCCAAGCGCTGAAGGCATCACCTCAGGTGCGAATAAAGATCTCCAGCCCACAGACTTTCACTACCTTCTGCGGGGTGAAGGCAGTGCCCTAAGAGCATCTGCACAGGCAAAGGCAGTGCCCTAGGCTTGAATAGCGATCTCTAGCCCAGGCTTGGACCTCCAGTGAGGACCCTGTGCAGACCTGAGCAGGGCAGTGGAAGCAGCCCCAAAGACAACTGAAGGAACCTTGGGAAGAGGGGCAGACTGGGAACTACCAGGAGGCCTGACCCCAAGGACAAGGAGACCTGAGCCCCCTGGGAGCTTGCAAGGCCCAGGCAGACCCTGAGTGCAAAGACAAAGCTGAAAAGGGGCGGGGCCAAAATGGCCAGCAATAAGGAAGTTCAGAAGAAAAAGACTATCAAGAGAAACTCTGGAACACTGGAAAACTTCTACACAGAGAAAATCCAGACACCAGAGGAGGGAAAACAAAAATCCAAACCTCCCCAAAAAAATGAAAGCTGGTCACAAGCTATGGAAGAGTTTAAAAATGAAATGTTGCGGAAGATGGAAGAAATCTGGCAAGAAAATAACAGTTTAAAAGGCAGAATTTCGCAAGTGGAAAGTGAGACAAGACAACTGAAGACCAAAAATGACCAGATTGAAAAGGAAAACCAAAAAATTACAACCGAAATCTAAAACATTAAAGTCGAAAACCAAAACATTAGAGCCGAAAACCAAAACATTAAAGCCGAAAACCAAAACATTAAAGCTGAAAACCAAAACATTAAAGCCGAAAACCAGTCTTTAAAGGCTAGAATCGAACATTTAGAAACCAATGATCTCTCAAGACAACAAGAACAAATAAAACAAAGTCAAAAGACTGATAAAATAGAAGGAAACATGAAATATCTCAATGAGAGAGTGACAGACCAAGAAAACCGGTCTAGAAGAGACAACTTGAGAATCATTGGTATTCCAGAAAAGGCAGAAATTAATAGAAACTTGGACTCCATACTTAAAGAAATTATTCAGCAAAATTGCCCTGAAGTTCTACAACAAGAAGGCAATATAGACATTGAAAGGATCCATAGAACACCCTCTACACTGGACCCAGAAAAGTCAACACCCAGAAATATAATAGCGAAATTGAAGAGCTTTCAAGTTAAAGAAAAAATCTTACAAGAAGCCAGAAAGAGACAATTCAAATATCAAGGAGCACCAATAAGGATCACACAGGATCTGGCAGCCTCAACGCTAAAAGAACTCAAGGCTTCGAATACAATATTCAGAAAGGCAAGAGAGCTGGGCCTTCAGCCACGAATCAACTACCCAGCGAAAATAACCATATACTTTCAGGGAAAGTATGGGCATTCAACAAAATTGAAGAATTCCAAGTTTTTGCACAAAAGAGACCGGGACTAAATGGAAAGTTTGACACTCAACCACAAACATCAAGAGAAAGATGAAAAGGTAAAGAAGAAACAGAGGGAAAAGAAAGAAAACTCATAGTCTTTTAAGCTTGACTCTTTAAGGGCATAAATAAGATCTAATTATCTGTATTACTCGGTGGAGAAATGCTATGTATAATTCTCTGTAGTGAACTCTATACACTATTATAATATTCACTATTATAGCAACCAGAAGAATAATTCATAGGGAGAGGACAGGATACTAAATGGTCTAAGATGACATGGGGGGTGGGAAAGAGGGGGGAATAGTAGGGGACACCAAGAAAAATCCGAGTAAATAAGAAAAATAAGATATTCTATTACACACAAAGAGGGCATGGGAAGGGGAGGGGATGAATAATATCATAAGAAGGAGAGGAAGAGAGCATAATCAAACCTTACTCTCAGTGTAATCAACCCAGAGAAGGAAGAGTAGCTTTATTATCCATCTGGATAAAAAACTCTATCTAACCCTACTGAGAAAGTCAGAAGGGATAAACCAAAGGGAGCAGGGGATTGGGGAGGCCAAAAAAGGGAGGGGAGAAGAAGGGGGAGGGAATCATTTGGTCTTTAAAAAAAACAAAAAGAGGGGAACAACAAAGGAGGGGGCAGAAAGGGAAGTCAATCAAGGGAGGGGGAAAAGGGATAGATGGTCAATAGCAAACAACTGGTGTAAAAGAAAATAGTGTAAAAAGGAGTGGGTCTAGGGGAGGATGCAAAAATGTCAGTGAATACACAACTAACAATTGTAACTCTGAATGTGAACAGGATGAACTTACTCAAAAACGGAAGCAAATAGCAGAGTGGATTAGAAACCAAAATCCTACCATAGGTTGTCTACAAGAAACACATATGAGGTGGGTAGACACAAAAGCAAAATCTTTTGGGCATCAAATGAGAAAAAGAAGGCTATCATGATCTCTGACAAAGCCAAAGTAAAAATAGATATGATTAAAAAAGACAGGGAAGGTCATTACATCCTGATTAAAGGCAGTATAAACAATGAGGAAATAACACTGCTCAATAT
>NW_025344604.1:0-2058 GCF_016433145.1 Gracilinanus agilis
ATTCTATTTAAGATTTTTGCATCTATGTTCATTAGGGAGATTGGTCTGTAGTTTTCTTTCTCTGTTTTTGGTCTGCCTGGCTTTGGGATCAGTACCATATTTGTGTCATAAAAGGAATTTGGTAGGACTCCTTCTTTGCTTATCATATCAAATAATTTGTATAGTATTGGGATTAGTTTTTCTTTGAATGTTTGATAGAATTCACTTGTGAATCCATCAGGCCCTGGCAATTTTTTCTTAGGGAGTTCTTTGATGGCTTGCTCAATTTCTTTTTCTGATATGGGATTATTTAAGTATTCTATTTCTTCTGCTGTTAGTCTAGGCAATTTATATTTTTGTAAATATTCATCCATATCACCTAGATTGCTATATTTATTGCCATATAATTGGGCAAAATAGTTTTTAATGATTGCCTTAATTTCCTCTCCATTAGAGGTGAAGTCTCCCTTTTCATCTTTGATACTGTTAATTTGGTCTTCTTTCCTTTTTTATTAGATTTACCAGTACTTTGTCTATTTTATCTGTTTTTTCAAAATAGCAGCTTCTAGTCTTATTTATTAATTCAATAATTCTTTTACTTTCAGTTTTATTAATTTCTCCTTTGATTTTTAGTATTTCTAATTTAGTTTTCATCTGGGGATTTTTAATTTGTTCGCTTTCTAGTTTTTTAAGTTGCATGCCTAATTCATTAACCTGTGCCCTCTCTAATTTGTTAATATATGCACTCAGTGAAATAAATTTTCCCCTTAGAACTGCTTTGGCTGCATCCCATAGGTTTTGGTAAGAAGCCTCATCATTGTCATTGTCTTCAATGAAATTATTAATTGTTTCTGATTTGTTCTTTAACTGATTTTGGAGAATCATATTATTTAATTTCCAATTAGTTTTTGGTTTGCCTCTCCATGTATCTTTGCTAATAATTATTTTTATTGCATTGTGATCTGATAAGGTTGCATTTATTATTTCTGCTTTTTGGCATTGGTTTGCCATGTCTCTATGCCCTAGTACATGGTCAATCTTTGTGAATGTACCAAGTGCAGCTGAAAAGAAAGTGTATTCCTTTTTGTCCCTATTTATTTTTCTCTATATCTATTAACTCTAATTTTTCTAGGATTTCATTCACCTCTATTATCTCTTTCTTATTTAATTTTTGGTTTGGTTTTGGTATCTATTTTGTACTTGAGCTCCACTAGCTTCTCCTTTAGAGATTTGGATGCTATACCATTTGGTGCATACATGTTGAGTGCTGATATTTCTTCATTGTTTATACTGCCTTTTATCAGGATATCTTTCCTATATCTTTTAACCAGATCTGTTTTTACTTTGACTCTATCAGAAATCATGATTGCAACTCCTGCCTTCTTTTTCTCAGTTGAAGCCCAATAGATTTTGCTTCATCTTTTCATTATTACTCTATGTATGTCTGCCTGTCTCATGTGTGTTTCTTGCAGACAACATATGGTAGGATTTTGGTTTCTAATCCACTCTGCAATTTGCTTCCGTTTTATGGGCAAGTTCATCACATTCACATCCAGAGTTATAATTATCAACTGTGTATTCCCAGACATTTTGATTCCCTCTCCTTTTTATGCCCTTTCTTCTTTCACCATTTCCTTCTATATCAGTGTTTTGTTTTTAATCAGTTCCCTTTATCCCCTCCCTTATTGTACTTCCCTTTCTCCCTTCTCCCTTCTTATTTCCCTCTTATTCTTCTTTAGGGTCTTTTTAAGTTACCACCCTGCTTCCCTCCCCACCAGTGCTTTTGTTATCTTCTACTTCTTTATAGGGTGTGAATAGATTCTCTGCCCCAATGGATCTGATTGTTTTTCACACTTTTAAGTTAATTTCAATGCACTTAAGTATTAAGTATTTCCTCTCTCCAACCTCTTTACCCTTCCAATGTATTGATCTTCTCTCCTGTTTGCCCCATGCACTTCTTTATGGAATATAAATTTACTCCATTTTACCTGTTTTCCCATTTTTCTTATTACCTTCTTTCCCCCCCTCTAGTTTTGTGTATATATATACATATATATCTTGACATTTCATCATATACAG
>NW_025344605.1:0-7284 GCF_016433145.1 Gracilinanus agilis
ACTTGTCAGATCTCTGGGAAAGGAAAGATTTTAAAACCAAGCAAGAGTTAGAGAAAATTACAAAATGTAAAATAAATGGTTTTGATTATATTAAACTAAAAAGCTTTTGCACAAACAAAAACAATGCAGCCAAAATCAGAAGAGAAAAAACAAATTGGGAAAAAATCTTTATAACAAAAAACTCTGACAGGGGTCTAATTACTCAGATATACAAGGAGTTAAACCAATTGTATAAAAAATCAAGCCATTCCCCAATTGATAAATGGACAAGAGACATGAATAGGCAATTTTCAGATAAAGAAATCAAAAGTATCAATAAGGCCATGAGAAAGTGTTCTAAATCTCTAATAGTTAGAGAAATGCAAATCCAAACAACTCTGAGGTATCACCTCACACCTAGCAGACTGGCTAAAATGAAAGAAGGGGAGAGTAATGAATGCTGGAGAGGATGTGGCAAAATTGTGACATTAATGCATTGCGGGTGGAGTTTTGAACTGATCCAACCATTCTGGATGGCAATTTGGAACTATGCTCAAAAGACTATAAAAGACTGCCTGCCCTTTGATCCAGCCATACCATTGCTGGGTTTGTACCCCAAAGAGATCATATATAAATAGACTTGCACAAAAATATTTATAGCCGCGCTTTTTGTGGTGGCAAAAAACTGGAAAATGAGGGTGTGTCCTTCAATTGGGGAATGGCTGAACAAATTGTGGTATATCCTGGTGATGGAAATCTATTGTGCTCAAAGGAATAATAAACTGGAGGAATTCCATGTGAACTGGAAAGACCTCTAGGAATTGATGCAGAGCGAAAAGAGCAGAGCCAGAAGAACATTGTACACAGAGACCGATACACTGTGGTAAAATAGAATGTAATGGACTTCTGTACTAGCAGCAATGCAATGACCCAGGACAATTCTGAGGGATTTATAGAAAAGAACACTACCCACATTCAGAGGAAGAACTACAGGAGTGGAAACACAGAAGAAAAGCAGCTGCCTGAACACATGGGTTGAGGCAGAGATGATTGGGGATTTTGATTCAAAACTACCTCACCAGTGCAATGATCAACAATTTGGAAATAGGTCTTGATCAATGACACATGTTAAAACCAGTGGAAATGTGCATCAGCCAGGGGTGGGTGGAGTGTGAGGGGTGAAGGGGAAAGTAGGAGCATGAATCATGTAACCATGTTAACTTTTCTAAAAAATAAATATTAATAAATGTTTAAAAAATCAGAAAAATGTAAGTTCAAATTTAGCTTTTTAAAATTAAAATATATAATACATGAATTATTTTAAAAATAATAGAACTGAAAAGGGGAAAGGGGATTAAACACTTAGTTTTGGGTTGTGTGTTTAACTGGAGATTGATTTTTTTCTTTTTCCTTATAAACTCTTGCTTGAGGTAATAAATCCAAATACTAAATAAGGGGGAAAAAAAGAATATAGAACCTAGAATATCAGAATGGGGAAAACAAACCTTAGAACATGGAATGCCAGAGCTGGGAGGGACCTTAAAACATAGATTAGAACACAGTCTGAACTGGAAGGAATCTTAAAATAGGGAATATCATTTTGGAGGTGCCCTAAGAATGTAGAAATTCAAAGCTGGAAAGAACCTTCGAACAAAATGTCGGAGTAGAGGGGGACCTTAGAGAATAGAATTTACCAATCCACTAATACATGCTTATTAATCACCTCTTATATGTCACATACTCTGCTAGGTGTTGATGACACGAAGGCATTCTAGAACAGAGAATATCAGAGCTGAGAAGGACCTCAGAAGAGAACATGTCAAAGCCAGGAGGACCTTAGAAATAGGCCTGAAGGGAGCAACTGGGTGACTCAGTGGATAGACATGGAAGTCCTGAGTTCAAATCTGACCTCACACATTTCCTAGCTGCATGCCCCTGGACAAATCTCTTAACCCCAATTGTCTAGCCTGTGTTACTCTTTGACCTTGGAGTCCATACTTCATAAAGATTCCAAGACAGAAGGCAAAGGTTTGAAAACAAAAAAGAAAAAAGGAATATGTCTGAAAAACAAACATTTTGGTCAATGTAGCTGGTTTGTCTCCGTGACACTAAAAAAACAATTTAATTTATTTAATTTCCATTGAATTACCAGCTGGTTGGCCATTTTAATAGCCTGAATGTTTCCTAATAATGAAGAAAGGGTGTAAGAAGTTGGTGAAAAGACTTTAAGATTAATCTTCTTCTTTGGGAGCTGTGGTGAAAGAGATTCATTGCTTTTAGAAAGATCAAGGGCTCTGGCAAGCTTAGACTGTGGTAAAAAAATATTGGGGACAATTGAGTGAATGAGGAAATAAAGAAGAGGGCAGAGCTATTCCCCCCCTCCCCCCCCGAGAGTGAGACTGGAAAGGAACAAAGGTGTGGAGAATCCTTTAGAACAGGGGTCGGCAACGTATGGCTCTCGAGCCCTATCTGGCTCTTTCGAGGGCCAGATCTGGCTCTTTCTGCAGGAGCCATAAAGTCCATTTTTTTCAGGCGCTGTTACAGGAGCGGCACTGTGAGTGCTGTACAGCTCTCATGAAATGACATTTTAAACAATGTGGCGTTTAGGGCTCTCACGGCCAAAAAGGTTGTTGACCCCTGCATTAGAGAAAAGAAGAAAGGAAATAGAAGAGGTGGCGGACAGTGGAGAGCATGTTAGAGACGAGTAATCTCCTAGGTCTAGAGCTGGAAGGGACCTCAGAGGCCAACTAGGTCAACCTCATTTGCGAAGGAGAAAGCTGAGGCCCAGAGATAGGAAGTGACCTGTGCAAGTTCATAGAGAGAATAAGTGGTAGAACTAAAACTCTAACCCGGGCCTGGGACTTCAAATCCAGTATGAAAGAAGCCAGTCTAGGGTCAGTGGCTGCCTCTGAAGTTGCTTCTTCTGCTGCCTTCCCTTTCACTTCATTGCGACTTGACTCTGTCCACATTCCCCAAGCCTCCTCTGCTAGCCTCCTGCTCGACTTCTTGGGGGTTGGTAGACATCACTAGCTGAACTCTCACAAGGATCCTATGGAGTCACCTTCAGCCAGGGAGGCTGCATCATCCCTTACAGAAGCCCAGAATGAGGAGGACTGTCTTCCGGCCTTGCTGGGCCACAGTTGAAGTCCAATATATGGTTCTGTCAACACATCGAGGAGCAAGATTGATAAGCTTTAGCTCATTTGGAATAGAACAGCCAAAAGAGTGATGGAACATATTGAAGAAAGCTCAGAATGCTTGTTCTGGAGAAGAGAAAACTCGGGACAAGATAACAGCTCTGTGCAAGCATTTTAAGGGCAGTCACACAGAAGAGATAGGCTTTTTTTTTGTTTGACCACAGAGGTTGGAGCCAGGAGGAATGAGAAGAAATGACAAAGAAGAAAATGTAGGCTGAGGGTAAGAAACAACCCCCTAAGAACTGGTGCAGCCCAAAAGCCGGGGAGACTGACTTCCCTATCACTGGAAGTATTTGAGTAGAGGGCAGACATTCTAGAGCAGGGCTTCCCAAACTTTCTTGGCCTGCCACCCCCTTTGCAGAAAAAATATTCCTTCGCCCCCTGGAAATGAATTTTTTAAAAATTGTAATAGCAATGAATAGGAAAGCTAAATGCACCTGTGGCCATCACCGCCTCCCTGGATCACTGCAGCACCCACTAGGGGGCGGTGGCGCCCACTTTGGGAATCCCTGATCTAGAGGGAATTCTTTCCACAGAAATGTAAGCAGGTTACATTCCCTCCACATAAAAGCTAAAGCACCATTAAAGCTGAATTGTTGGGGGCAGCTGGGCGGCTCAGTGGATTGAGAGCCAGCCCCAGAGGTGGGAGGTCCTGGGTCCCAATCTTGCCTTAGACACTTGGGCAAGTCACTTAACCCCCATTGTGTAGCCTTTACAGCTCTCTTACCTTGGTTTGAGAAGATTCTCCTAGCAGTTCCAGCATTCGCTGCTGCTAAGCCACCATCTAGGCTCTACCTCCCTGCTCCTTCAGCTTGGAGTGGATACACAGTATTGAGTCTAAGATGGAAAGCAAAGGTTTAAAAAAAAAAGCGAAATTGTCCCCCCAAATTCATCACAGGCCTGATAATGACCCTCCATGAAGCTGGCTGGGTAGTTTATCCCCTAGCCATGCCCCTTTCTGGTTGGCATTTCCTGTCAGAGTATTTCCTGTGCAGAAGGGCCATGTGTTTAGGAACGCAGAATCATCGCCATGCCGTAGAGAAGCCCTGGAAGAAAGTTGCAGTAAAAGAAAAGCCATAGAAGAAAGTATCCTACAGAGCTGCAATGACTCTATCCGTCTTTACTGTCTCCATTTCAATGGTGGTCACACTGTTGCGCGGTTGAGGACATCGTGGCCTGCTCTTATTCAAGCATGCTGCAACGGAAAGAGCCCAGAACTAGGAGGCATAAAACCGAAACTCAAGTCCTCACTCTGACAGGTGCTACTTGTGCAACTGTGACCAAATTCCTTGAGCTGTCTGGGATAGTAGATGAAGAGCCATCTCAGAACCAGGTTCTAGCCCTGGCTCTGTGACCTTGAGTAAGCTGCTTAAACTTTCAGTGCTCTACGCCAGGGATGGGCCAACTTTTTACAGAGAGGGCCAAAGGAAAGGCAATGCTCCTCTGTCAGTCTGTTTCTAAGGCGACTCTTTCAAGGTTTCATTGTATTGTATCCTAGATTAGGAAGAATGTCTCAGCAGCCGATAGAACATTTCAGGGGGCCGAATCTGGCCTGCGGGCCGGAGTTTGCCCATCACTGGTCTAGGGAACCATTCTCTAAGATTCTATGTTGTAGAGAAGACGTTGACTTGCATCAATTTCCCTAATCCAATGGAATCCCAGGCCTATTCCTAGGTACTGTAATTACTTTTTTAAAAAATTCCTCACCTTCCGTCTTAGAGACAATACTTTATATTGGCTCCAAGGCAGTAAGGGTTAGGGGGTTAAGTGACTTGCCCAGGGTCACCCAGCTAGGAAGTGTCTGAAGTCAAATTTGAACCCTGCACCTCCCATCTCTAGGCTTGGTTCTCAATCCACTGAGCTACCCAGCGGCCCCCAGTAATCATTTTTAAAAGGCTCTTCTCTCGAATAGCCTGCCAGCACTAGGAGGGGGAAGGGAATGGAGGGAGGGAGATAAGTTCGGTCAGATAACTTGGGAAAACTTGTGTGGAAATGTATTACATGTAATTGATAAAAAAAATAATAATAATAATATATACATATGTACATAAAGGCTCTTCTTTGCCTATCCTTGGTAGGGACTTTCAGCATAAACAAGAATTGTACTTTATCACATACTTTTTCTACAGATATTGATAGCAATGCATGGTTTGGAATTCTTTTGTTTTCAACCTCATTAATTATGCTAATTGCTGCCCTAATACTGAACCTCGCCAGTATAATTTCAACTTGAGCACAGTTGATTGTCGTTTCAACATATTATTGTCCTCAGATCCATCTTCTTAACACCAAAATTCTTCCTTATTTTTTTTTCAATTATAAACTTCCTCATTATCAAACACAAATATTTCAATATACAAAGACAGAAGAAAAAAAGATTATAGATCAAACTATGAGTGTCTATTGAACAGAGGTTTCTTTTTAAAACCCCTAACATCTTTTTATATATGTCCTTCTATATTAATTTTTTATTTGTTACAGGGCTAGGCAATGAGGGTTAAGTGACTTGCCCAGGGTCACACAGGTGGGAAGTGTCTGAGGCCAGATTTGAACCCAGGACACCTCCCGTCTCTAGGCCTGGCTCTCAATCCACTGAGCCATCCAGCTGCCCCCAGAACAGAGGTTTTTTTAAGTGTAAAGACTATATAAAATTTGACGTGACAATAACAAAATTGCCCTATTTGTGTTTCCTTTGAACTTTTTCTCAGTCTATGTATTTCTTACTTTATTACACTATTTTTCTTTTATCTCCATAAACTACGCATTAACTCATTTCCCTCCCTTTTCCCTAATAGAAAGCCTCCCCAGTAGCAAATAAAAGTAAGGGTGGGGCTCCAATGATTATCTATGGCACAAAGTAATTACCCTTGTAAAGTGAGAGCATTTTTTTTATTGAACCAATCAATCTGAACCAAGAACGAAAAAGGCCTGTACACCTCCTTGAGTCAATCAAAGTCATTTTATGGGCGGCCGGTCACACTCTGATGAACCTATATAAAAAGGAGGAGTTCTATTCGAACCGGATAGAGATTCTGAGAGTCTAGAATCTACATGACTAGAGTCATGTGGAGCTTAGTCAGAAAGAGCTGGTCGCCCAGGGGAAACCAAAGAAAAAAGAAAAAGACAGCAGGAAGACTGAGCCGAGGCTGAGAAATGAGATATTAAGGAGCGTCGTTGGCCTCCGAAGACTAGGACTTAATTAATGTATGAGGTAAATTCCAAGATAACTGTCTACTCTTGACCCAAATTTCCCCACCAGTGTCCATCTGCCTAGGAAAGTGATACACTGGATGGAATCCTGGAATAGAGAAGATCTCAGTTCGAATTCTGTTTTGGATCCTTCCTAGCTTTATGATGATGGGGAATTTGCTTAACTCGAATGCCTCTGTTTCCTCATCTGTAAAAGGGGAGAATAATAGCACCTACCTCATACAGAAGGTTCTGAGGATGAAAGGAGTTACTATTTGCTAAGTGCTTCGTAAACCCTCAAGTGCTACGTAAATTCGAGCATAATTTCTTTTATCCACAGACACTATACTATAATATACAGTCCTACTTTAATATCCCAAGTTACTGGCAAGCTGAAAAGATTCAGGCCTCAACCACAAAGAGACCAGGGCTTAACTAGAGATAAATATAAATGTAAATTAAGGCAGAGAGCCAAACCTCTGCTTAAATGCTGGAAATTTTCCTCACTAAGGGCTTAGAGGGATTGTGATAGTACTCATAGCTTTCTGTCTAAAATAAACTCACTAAACCCACAGGGAAGGGAACCACGATATTGTCCCTAGTCCTAAAACAAACTAAAGAGTGCAACAGGATATCCCACAAGCAAAACAAATCAATGCAACATTTGCCTTTTCCATAATTCTCTATTATTGTCCAGAGCACCACCAACCTCTCCTTCACGCGCTCAAACTTCACTCTTCCCTCTCCCGTCCAGCGTTTACTCAAGACTTGTCATTTCGATCTTCACAACCTCATACACACACACACACACGAATGCCTGTCTCTCTCTCTCTTTGTTTCTTTTTCTTTTTTCTTTCTCTCTTTCTTTTGTTCTCTCTGTCTTTTTCTATATATATATATATATATATATATATATATC
>NW_025344606.1:0-2858 GCF_016433145.1 Gracilinanus agilis
ATACTCCTACTTTCCCCTTCACCCCCCGACCTTCCCCCACCCATGGCCGATGCACATTTACACTGGTTTTAACCTGTGTCATTGATCAAAACCTATTTCCAAATTGTTGATAGTTGCATTGGTGTGGTAGTTTCGAGTCTACATCCCCAATCATGTCCGCATCAACCCATGTGTTCAAGCAGTTGTTTTTCTTATATGTTTCCTCTCCTGCAGTTCTTCCTCTGAATGTGGGTAGCATCTTTACCATAAATCCCTCAGAGCTCTCCTGGGTCATTGTATTGCTGCTGGTACAGAAGCCCATTACATTCGATTTTACCATAGTATATCAGTCCCTGTGTACAGTGTTTTTCTGGCTCTGCTCCTTTCGCTCTGCACCAGTTCCTGGAGTTCATTCCAGTTCACCTGGAACTCCTCCACTTTATTATTCCTTTGAGCACAATAGTATTCCATCACCAGCATATACCACAATTTGTTCAGCAATTCCCCAATTGAAGCACATACACTCATTTTCCAGTTCTTTTGCCACCACAAAAAGCGCAGCTATAAATATTTTCGTACAGGTCTGTTTATTTATGATCTCTTTGGGGTACAAACCCAACAATCGTATGGCTGGATCAAAGGGCAGGCACTCTTTTATAACCCTTTGAGCATAGTTCCGTATTGCCAGCAAGAATGGTTGGATCAGTTCACAACTCCACCAGCAATGCATTAATGTCCCAATTTTGCCACATCCCCTCCAGCATTCATTACTCTCCCCTTCTTTCATTTTAGTCAATCTGCTGGGTGTGAGGTGATACCTCAGAGTTGCTTTGATTTGCATTTCTCTAACTATTAGAGATTTAGAACACTTTCTCATGTGCTTATTGATCATTAGCTTCTAATTGCTCAATTCTAGCCTTTAGGGACTGGTTTTCCTTTTCAATCTGGTCATTTCTGGTGTTCAATTTGCTTATCAGTTCATTTGACTTCTGACCCTCACTTTCCAATTGCAAAATTCTGCCTTTTAAACTGTTATTTTCTTGCCTGATTTCCTTTTGAGCTATTTCCCATTTCTCTAGCCAAATCTTTTCCAACTTTCTCTTCATCTCAAATTTGAACTCTTCAAGAGCTTGTGACCTGTTTTCATTATTTTGGGAGGGTCTGGATGTGATTGCTTGTTTGTTCTCCTCTTCTGTTTGCTTGGTTGTCTGGATTTTCTCTGTGTAAAAGTTGTTGAGTGTTAAAGATTTCTACTTGTTGTTAATCTTTCTCTTCTTGGCTTCCTGATTTTGGGTTGCCAATGTTAGCCCAACCCGTTCTCAGCTTTATCCTCGTGCTCAGGGTCTGTCTGTGCTCTTTCGGCTCCTGAGGTCTCAGGTTTGATTGTTCTCAAGGTCAAGCCCCCTGGTGGACCCCCTTGCTTGATCCTCTGCAGGAGGTTCCTTTACAGGTCTCAGGGCACTCTTTCCACAGTCATATACCCATCTGCACTGGTTCCCCACTCAGGGTTTCAGAGCCTTTGCTGGAGCCTATGTCTGCCTCCGCCTGCTCCTGTACTCAGTGTCTGCTCTCAAAATCCGTGAGCTTTCTTTAGCCTTTTGGGGTCCTAAATCTTGCTGCTCTCAGGAACAGGCCCTGGAGCTGCCAATGACTCAATGTGTGGCCCAAACTTGCTCTATTTCTTTTGAGCTGTCTTTGGTGCTGTAGGTGGTGTGGGGGGTATGTGGGGGGGGGATGCTCAGCCCGCGATTTAGTGAGAGCTGTTTCACCCCTTTATAGCATGGAAATGCCCTGATTCCACGTACCTTCCACACTGCGCCCTGTTGTGGGGTCCCTCCATTCGTCTGGATTTGTTTTTATGTCCCCTTGAGGAGTCCTGTATGTTTCTGTTAGGAGAGGTTAAGTGCTGCTTTTTCTCTGCCGCCATCTTAACCCCCATCTTAGTATATTTTAGAGAAACATGATTAGACAAAGCCCAAAATTGTTTTCTATAAACCAAAATATTTTATAAAGCATTTTCACAAAGAAATTGAAATTATAGCATTTCACATCATAGGAACTGTCCTCTACTTATTCTAGTTTAGTCCAAAAGAGTTTCCTAGACTTAAATTAGACATAATTTTATTTATTTTAATTTTGGTGTCCAAATTACCCTGTATGGAAAATCTTTAAATCAATTTCTAATTAAAGTTTTAATTATACACTATCTCCTCCCTTACTGCTTGTAGTGCAAGGTGGTGAGTGAAATATTTTATTTTATCTATGTGTGCACTTACCCATGATAACACAAACACAGATATACATATTCACAATAAAAATAACAAACAAAAACCTTGATTGACAAATGGCTAACACATATATTAGAGTTAATTTTCCGTTTGTTCTTTCTCCTCTAATTTAGAGACTCCTCTTAGAGGACTTGCATCTTATTTTCAGCTTCTTTCCCTCCTTTTAATTATTTTCTTTTGAATATTCTCTTGAAAAGAGCGAAATTCAAACATCAATTCTTGCTTGTTTTCTTTTATTATTAGACATTTATTAATATTTGTTTTTAACCTGTTTACATACTTTATGCCCCTACTTTCCCCTTCACCCCCCAATCTCCCCCTACCCATGGCCAATGCACATTTCCACTGGTTGTAACATGTGTCCTTGTTCAGGGTCTATTTCCCATTCATGTCCGCCTCAGCCCATGCATTCAAGCAATTTTTTATCTTATATGTTTCCTCTCCTGCAGTCCTTCCTCCGAATGTGGGTAGCATCTTTACCATAAATCCCTCAGAGCTGTCTTGTGTCATTGCAGTGCTGCTGGTACAGGAGCCCATTACATTCGATTTTACCATAGTATATCAGTCTCTGTGTACAATGTTCTTCTGGCT
>NW_025344607.1:0-7986 GCF_016433145.1 Gracilinanus agilis
GGAGGAGGAGGAGGAAGAAGAGAAGAAGGAGGAGGTGGTGGAGGAGGAGGAGGGAGCCAGTTGAAGAAAAGTGGCCCAAGTCTTGCTTTAGGCCTGTTCTGTGTCAGGTCACTGCTCCTGTTTGCTTGTGCTGAGCTAAGCTTCAGTTAACAAAGTGAACTTGAGATGTTCTCAAGTGTGCATGAATTGCTGTGTATCATCGCTCCTGGATTCTACTTTGTCTAGTTGGCCTGGCCTCTTCTACACTGTCAGGTAAGCAGAAAAAAAATGGCATAATCGGCATCAGAACTCCCTTCCACACCTTCAATAGCACTGTTGGCTCAGATTTCTTGAAAGATAAATATTTAACTCCAGATTTTCAATCAAACACAAACATATTTCTGGGGTTGAAGATTAAACCTGCTCGAGCTAGGAAAAAACAATATCGCTGCTGTGTGCTTCACGGAGATAGTGTGGTATCTCGGAGGAGCGCTAGAAGATCGTCAGAAGACCCAGCTTGGAATCGGGAATCTAATGTGCACTATGATTCGGTAGAATCAGAACAAGTCCTTTCCCTACGCTGGGCCTTGTTTTCTGGATCTATAAAACGAGGGGGTTAGACTGTGTGATCTCCAAGGTCCCTTCGGGGATCTGACACTCTACAATCCTATGACTCACTCAACCCATTTCAGAGTTATAGACTCTCTGAAGTCGTGTACCCAGACGATTAGGAATACGGGCATGCCAGTAGAAAGCTCCTGGGGCAAAATCTGGCATGAATTCATCCACTGAGTCAATCATTGTCATTCATTCATCCTGCCTAAGTCTCTTCTCTGAGTTCTTTTTCTTTCGGCCTCTATCACTTTCCATTTGTGTATGTTAAGTACCTCAGAGCTATAGAGTGAGTGTAATAAAAAAGGAGATCTGCTCATTATATGCCTCAGTTCGGTTAAGGGGCTGTAAAATCCCCCCCTGACTGGCTAACTTGAGTCTATCCAAACTTTAACATAGTTATGATGGTAGAGAAATCTCTGGAGGTTTCTGAAATTCATTTCAGATTCATTTAAGAAACTGATCAGGTTATCTGATTCTATCTTGGCTGGCTTTCACTTGGGCACTGGAAGTTAAAGGGTTCCAACTTCGGCGTCTGGGACTCAGCTAGCCATTAAAATATAGTACAGCTCACAAACGATTATGGGCTCACACTCAAGACTCAGAATAAAGGCAAGCTGAGTACCAGAGCTCGGCTGTGCAGAAGGCGTTTGTGCTGTCAATATGTCCTATTGTAGGAGCTTACTGCTAGAGTCAACCATATCTTTCTGAGCACCCTCACTGAGCTGTGCAACTGAGGTATGACAAAAAATCAGTCTGGAAAGGCCCTGCCAGCCAGCCAGCCAGCCATTTATCTCTCTTCTCATCCACTTGATAGGTAATGTTTTTACTGAGGCAGTGACCCTGTATGAATAGGAAAGCAGAGAAGTCTAGAAGACAAGGCTAAGATAATGCTATGAAAACCAAGGTCCAGTGGAGTATGGAGAAAGACACCAGGACCGGTGGATTGAAAGACTGAGGAGCATTTGGATTTTACAATGACCTTTTGCCTCAACCAAGATGGCACCAATGACAGCTTTATTTGGAGGGGTTCCTAGAAGGGAAGGGGAAGGGGAAAAGGAAGTTAAAGAGGTTTTAAGAGAAGGTTCTAGAAGGAATCTAGAACAAGAAGCTTAAAAATCAAGGGAAGGAATAAGAAATGCCTGAAAGGGAGAGTCAAGTTAGAAAATGCGAGAGACCCAAAGGAATTTTGAAATGCCAGAAATGAAGCAACAAATGGTTGAAGACTGGAATGACAGAGCGGGACAGAGTCTTGAGGAAGCAAGAAAAGGAGAGAGGAAGTTTGAGGTATTAGTTTTAGGCGACTGGAAGGCAAGTTCTTGATTGGTGATATGAAGGATCAGGATGATAAAAAAGCTATGAAGGTGACAGATAGTGATGGAACAGAGGGAGAAGTCGGGAGAACTTTGAAATACTCTCAATAGCTATGGAGGACGTTTAAACTCTCTTCCTTAAACCTGTGTGTGTGTGTGTGTGTGTGTGTGTGTGTGTGTGTGTGTGTGTGTGTGTGTGTGTATGAATGTGTATTAATGACGTTAGGCATGGAGATTCCAAACTTGTGTGTGTGTGTGTGTGTGTGTGTGTGTGTGTGTGTGTGTGTGTGTGGTGTACTTAGGTCAGATACAAAGACAGAACTTTTCAATGAGTTAAAAGAAACCAACATCCCAGGGATGCCAATTTGGTGACAAATGAAGTCTTGTCTCCAGAATAAGCATTTCTGATTTCTCTTATTGCAAGTCTAAGTTGCCACTGATAGGTTATTCCAGTTTTTCAAACATGTTTTAGTGTGCTTTTAAAGCTCTTGACTTTTCATAAGATTCTGAATCATACGATTTTAATGACTGACTTTTATCTTCACATCATTTTTTTTGGTCAAATTTAGGGATTTACAAAGCAAACAAGCCAGTTAAACAAAGCTAATTACATTCACCAGCGACATCCTTGCTTTTCCCCCTCAGTGCCCGGTGATTTCGGCTCCTGGTGCTCTGATAGCTGCTGACAGCTTGCTGGGACAGAAGAAGGAAGTAGGTCAGAGTAAGCCAGGGTCAGCAACAGAGAATCCCATTAGACAGGCTTAGAGGGCAATCCTGAAATCGAGGAAGTGTGTGATGTAGTGACAACGTCCCAGACACATAACAGCCAGCCTCGGGACAGCCTCCGGCAGAACTTGTACATTTATCGGCGAGTCATTATAATGACCCCAGATAGAGCTTCTCCAGATGATTTGTGATTCCTAAGAGGTTCTGCAGAAACCAAATGACAAAAATGGACTTGCAGTTAGCAAGATTATTCCAGACCACAGGCAATATTACCACGAGCTACTCTTGCAATGTGACCCTCTAGCTTATGGTGCAGGCCTAGTTTCTAGGGGGAGGGGGGAGGGCAATCTCTTAATATCTACAAAACATGGAATGGGATGGGGAAGAGGAGGGGCAAAGGGAGGGAGGGAGAGAGGCAGGCAGCCAGTTCAAATCAATAGACATTCATTAAGTGCCTGCTATGTGTAAGACACTGGGGCTCTAAGGCAGGAATGAAAAGGGGCCCGTACTCCAGGATTTCATGGACTATCGTTGTTCTTTTTCTTTCCTAAACCAACCCGACCCATTCCAAACCGGGGAGAGTATACAAAGGGATATAGCAAAACCGAACTCTTTCAATAGATTTCTGTCAAGGTGAGTCATTCTAGAAATCTAGACAGATTGGGGTTTCGGCCTGGGCGGTTCAGGCCCCCTGTGTTCAGCAGAGTCCAGTTCCTCCAAGGAGGCTGGGCCGTTTCCACCTTTACAAGGGAATAGTGGTCCTGGTAATGGGGTCCTTGACACCTTTAAGCTAGCCAGTGTATTGCAATTTCATTAACAAAGGCTTGATTCCTTTTGGAGGGAGGGATGATCTAGAAGCAAAGGGCTAAGCAACTTCCAAGTTAAAAAAAACCAACATCATTTGTGCGAATGATGTTGGAATATAAAACATAGCCCCGGCCAAGGCAGGTCTAAGAAAATTGCCTTCTCACATCAAAGCCCAGATCCCCCTAGAGCAGATGTTGACGTGCAAGCCTATAATTTTCATAGGACTTTTCAATGGAAACTCTCGCACCACCGAGAATCTAACTAAACTTTCAGTGGCACAAGATCAGGTCCTTTTGTTGACTTCTCATATTCTATTTCTTCATAAGAAGAAACTGGTATGAAGCATTCCCTCGTGCATCTTGTTTACGTAACGCCCTCCAAAGGACCTTTAGGTCCACGAGAGCAGCAAACAAAGCAGCCTAAATTTATGGTGGATCTGCTAGGTTGGAAGGGAGAGAAAACCCCGAACCTCTGCTCTCTGGGGATGCCTGGCCTTTGGCGCCCAATGCACAGAGTTCAAGTTGCTCTGACAATCAGAGCCATCAAATCATTTTGATTTCAATTACAGGTAGCAATTACTCTGGCCTATACCCAGTGTTCATTTCTGCAAGATTGTAGCTCAGATTTAAATAAGACATTTTATAGGGGAAAAGCTGGTGGAGGACCCTGGATAAAATGATGGGCTTAGAGTTATTAATCTGGAATTCAAGCTCGGCCTCTGACAGTTACTGGGTAACCACTGACAAGTCGTTAACCTCTCTTAGTCTCAGAAGTCCCCGTAACATATCTCCTAAGCTATGGACAGATAACATAGTGGCCCTATCGTAGAAAATAGGTACGGATGAACAGGATTCATTGGAAGCTACCATGGACATGAACATAAACCAAAGGAAAGAGTTGTTTTCTTTGAGTTCGAGGGCTACACAGATAGTCATTTCTTTGGGTGTACACAAATCAACCAATGTCTCAAAAATAAAGGAGTTTGGACTAGTAAAGTGGTTTGCATTATTTTAGAAGGTTATAATTTTCTTGCCTGCACTTGCAAAAGCCAAATCACAACTTGGTGGAGGCCAGAGCATCCCTATTCCTTATCCTCAGAGGATGATGATGATGATGATGATGATAATAATAATAATAATAATAGTAAGCCGGGCATTCATAGATCTAGCCCTTTGCTCAGGCAAAGTCTTGCAGAGTCTCCCATTTAACTTTCCAGCCTCATCTCACAGTTATTCCCGTTCCAGGATGCAGCCAAAGTCAACTGCTTACCCTATTCCAGTTTGGTTCTGCGTTGCAGAGTCTTTCATTTCTGTGCCTGTAAGGGACTTCCCCTACCTCAAGGTCTCTGTAATTCCTCTTATTCTTTCAGGGTCCAGCTTGGATGCCACCTTCTCCATCAAACCCTCTGGGGCTTGTCTCATTTGAACTTGCACTGTGCCTATTTCTCTTCATCTCTTATTCCATCCCCTCCTCCCACCTCAGACTAAATGAGAAATATGACCTTGAGCAAGTGACCTTTGGGGGCCTCAAAATAGGGACACTAGATGGGAGAAAGGAACTTGAGACGGTGCCAATGGAGTAGCAGTCGAAGGAAATGGGGGTATTTAGCTTGGAGAAGAGAAGACTCAAGAGAGCACAAGAGAGCTGTCCTGAAGAATTTGAAGAGCTATGGTGTATAAAAGGGATTAGCCTTTTCTGTTTGGCCCCAGAGGGCATATCTAGGAACAGTAGGTATCATTTTCAAAGGAGCAGATTTCTGCTTGAAGTAAAAGACAGTCAGAGTTGACTAAAAGTAAACTGCTGGACACAGGAAGGAGCAAGGTTCTCCCCCATTGGGGGTCTTCCAGCAGAACCTGGATGACTACTTGGGTTAGGAATGCGGTCTGAGGGATTGTTCTGGTATAGGTTTGACCTCCTCAACCTCTAAAGTCTCTTCCAACTTAGAAATTCTGGCATTCTGTGACTAAACCATTTCTAAGAAGGCCTTAGACCCAGCTCTAGATTTATGATTCCCCGTGATGGTATTGTTCCTTAAAATCCCTTTCCCAAGGAGGCTTGTTAAAGCGTTGGAACTGAGCAGTCTCCCCAGGTGAGGGGTGGTGGTGGTGGCATCTGGGTTATGTTCGGACCCAAAGGAGGCCGTCCAGTTCTCGGTCTCCCTTGAGGACTAAAGCGTTAGGGCTAGTACCATACCTAGAGTCATTCTAACCTCCATCTTCTAGACCAGCTCACCCGAGTCTACCCACCGATACACTTGGTAACCCAAGCCAATGTGTACTTACTATGGATGCTAAACTGACTCCCACCCCACTCCAGGTGAGCAGGCAATAAGCATTTTCCCCAGGACATTTAGCTGATGAAAAGGCAAAGATAAAAATACATCCAACGAACGGGAGCAAGAACGACAGAGCGAGTACCTTTGGCCAAAGGGAAAAGCGGAAGCTCTCTCACAGCACTAAAATCTAAAATTGATCGTACACGTTTGATAAAAACCAATGTAATCTGCAAGTAACTGAATACTCTCAAGGCAAACGGACTGTTTGATGGCTCAAAGGACCCTTTACCCATGGCTTTCATTCCTGGACCAAAATGCTTTTCATGGTCTTGCCTAAGATATTTCACTTCATGCCACCACGAAACTTCCTTTTCCCATTATCTACAATCACAAAGGGACCATATTTCAAAGTTTCAGGGCAACCTATGTCAATGGCTTAGTGATGCAACCTCCACAGCCAGTTTCCCAAACTGGGTTATGTGCCATGTGAAAAGGGGTTCCATAAGAACCCACCACTACAGGCAACATTCTCCCCTCAAAAACCCTCAAATGTCCAGTGACATATAAACAAGTTATTATGTGCAACAATTTTTTTTGGTTAGGAAAAATGGGCCTTATTTTCTTTGATTGTTTTTGCTCCAAATTTTCCCTGCCCCACCCCAGTCCCTGCCCTTTATCCTGGAGGTCTTCCCTAGCTTCGGATTTCCTCATACTACAATTCATGAGTTCCACACGTATTTTTCAAGTCCCATAGTGACCAGACCAGTGGTGGTGGTGGTGGGGAGGGAGAAGTATTGCACCAGAATATCTCTCTAAGGCCCCTTGGAACTCTGAAGCCAAGGCTCCTCTGATTAGGAGGCCAGAGAAGTCTTGGGGAAAGGCTACTTGTCCAGTTCAGGGCTCCTGCTTATGTGACCATCTTCTCTTCAAGCTTTTAGATCTGCCTCTTGAAGAGCTTGCTTTTCTCAAAATGCTGCTACCTTCCCATGGAGGAGGCACGAAGAGGATCAGAAAACTGGTTTGGAACCAGTTTATTCATGCTAACCAAGTTTCAGGGTCCAGCCGCTGGCTTTCTCTTTCTTTCTTTGCCTTTGGAGCAAGCATTTCAGGCCAAACTGCCCCAAGTTTCATGATTGGAATGTAGCTTGCCAATTCCAAATGCAAAGTGCACTGGAGCCAGAGGGTTTTCCTTACCTCAAGCCAGGAAGGGTCTAGGGAAGGAAGGAGAGATGGGTCCAATTCTCAGAGAAAAGGGGGCACGGAACCGCCACGAAATTGGGTTCATATTAAAGTATGGGTGACCCTATCCAGCAGCAAGATCCAACTGACTTGAATCACAAGGAGTGCTTCCCCTGCCCCAACCCCCCCAATCAAACTACTTTGGATAAGCCCTCTCACTTGTAGTAGGGCTCCAGCAAGCAGCAGAGGAAACAGCAAAAAGCCACAATTGTGCAAGAACACCGGGACTCTCCCATGGGGGGGTTACTACTGCTTGCCTAGCCTAGCCTGTCTCCCAGGGCTGCTGTGAAGAAACTGCTCTCTAAACTATAAAACACTTAAGGAGGTAGTGGGGGGGGGGAGAGTCATCAGTATTCTGAAGTAGCAGGATCAGGGCACGAGAGAGAAGAAGTAAAAGGCAGCCAACACTAAAGAAGAGTAAACCCAAGAAAGGCAGGCATCTAGGGAAGCTCCACTAAGCCTGGGAAGCAGAACATACAATGGGGAGAACAACAGATCAGGAATAGGAAAACCTGGAGTTTGTGTCCAGGGCCAGGACTCTGGGCAAGTCACTTCCCAATTCTGGGCCTCAGTTTCCCAATCTGCAAAATGAAAGGGTTCGCCTGGATGCCCTCTAAGATCCCTTCCTGCTCTAAATAGATGCATTCCTTCATGTATGACTCATAAAAACTAGAAAAAATGATTTTAATAGCACCATAGAAAACCAACTTCACTGAGCAAAAACAGGTCCACTTCCCTTCACCAGGACAGGCTGGGAGAACTGCTTTCCATGACAGAAAAGTATATTAAATTGCCTTGAGGATTCCAAAATAAACAGTTTATTCCCACTTACAACTATGTGTAATGAGCCTTTTGATTGCTAATAAGGAAGACACCAGCTTGGCCAGTCCCCACCGATTCTCTTTGTCAGTCCAAAAAGCAACCATACTAGTTTCTCATCTCTTGAGACCCAAATCTCTCTAGAGAACTCCAGCCCTGTATCAATAGCTGCTGATTATACATTTAATTTCTTTTTCTTTTTCCTCCCTCCCTCCC
>NW_025344608.1:0-11724 GCF_016433145.1 Gracilinanus agilis
AGAGGAAACATATAAGAAAAACAACTGCTTGAATGCATGGGTTGAGGTGGACATGATTGGGGATGTGGACTCGAAACTACCACACCAATGCAATTAACAACAATTTGGAAATAGGTTTTGATCAAAGACACATGATAAAACCAGTGGAAATGTGTATCGGCCATGGGTGGGAGGATTGCGGGGGGTGAAGGGGAAAGTAGGAGCATGAATCATGTAACCATGTTAAAAATGAATATCAATAATTGTTTAAATTTTTAAAAAAAGGAAGGATAGATAGAACACAGAACAGATCAAAGAAATAGAACAGATAAAATAGATGAAAAAGATAGAGCTCATAGAACATATAGATACTAAAGATAGATGATAGAACACAGATAGAGGAAAGCTCACAGAACAGATGTAATAGACAATACACAGAGTAGAAAGAACACATAAATCATAAAAGAACACAGATACAAAAGGTAAATGAAACAGTTTTAGAGAATAGATGGTTGATGTAGAGCACATGGAACACAGAGAGCACATAGAATAGATGGAATGTGTAAAATGCTTAGAACAGAGAGATCAGATAGAAATATAGATTAGACTAAAGATAGATGGATAGAATAGGAAGAATGCATAGAAGAGATAGAACACAGAGATGGAAGGCAGAGATCTCACAGAGCAGATAGACTAGATGGAGAAGAAAGAATATGAAGATGGATAGATAGTACACATAGAACACATAGAATAGATGGAAGAGAGAGCTCAGAGAACAGACAGATACTAAAGATAGATCATAGAACACAGATGGAAAATAGCTCACAGAACAGATGGAATAGATAACACACAGAGTAGAAAGAACCCATACATCACAGAGAACATAGATACAAAAGGTAAATGAATAGTTATAGAGAATAGATGGAAGATATAGATCACATGGAACAGAGAGAACCCATAGAACATGTAGAATGGTTAGAACAGAGAGATCAGATAGAAATATAGATACTAAAGACAGATGTATAGAATAGGAAGAACCTATAGAACATAGAAATAGAGGAGAGTAAGCTCATGGAACAAATAACAATAGATGGAACACATGGAATAGATAGAATATTTGTCACTGTTCCCTCGAAGTATACTTTTTCTAGCTGTCCTGATGATGATAACAATTCTTAAGAGTTACAAATATCATCTTTTCTTATAGGAAAACAAATCATTTGAACTTATTTGGTCCTTTAAAGAAAATTTTTGTTTTTTGGTTTTCTTCCCCCTCTCTTAATTACATTTTGGTGATCCTTTTGATTTCCGTGTTCGGACATCAACTTTTCAATTTAAGTCCCATCTTTTCTTTATGATTGCTTGGAAGTCTTCTGTTTTATGAAATTACCATACTTTCCTCTGCAAGAATATAGTCAGTTTTGCTGAGAAGCTGATTCTTGGTTGTAGGCCTAGTTCCCTTGCTTTGCAGAATATCATATTCCATACCTTCTTGTCCTTCAGTGTAGATACAGCCATATTCTGTGTTATCCTAACTGTAGATTTATGGTATAATTTTAATGTCTTCTTCCTAGCATCTTGTAATATTTTTTTCCTTGGTCTGGTAGTTCTTGAATTTAGCTATAACATTCCTGGGCATTGTCACTTGGGGATTAAATATAGGAGGTGATCTGTGGATTCTTTCAATCTCCACTTTCCCCTTTTGTTGGAGAAAGGGCAGTTTTCTTGGATAATTTGCTGTAGGAAGCTATCCAGGCTTCTCCTTTTGACATGGTGTTCTGGTAGTCCCATAATTCTCAAATTGTCTCTCCTGAATCTCTTTTCCAGATATGAGTTTTTGTCACTGAGATGCTTCCTATTCTCAAGTTTTTCATTCTTTTGATTTTGTTTTATAGATTCTTGCTGCCTTGTGAAGTAATTTGCTTGTAGTTGTTGAATTCTAATTTTGAAAGACTGAATTTTATTTCTGGCTTTTTGGTCATCCTTCTCCTTCTGGTCTGATTTTCTTTGTAGTTTGTCTTTTACTTCTTTTTACCTCATTTTCAAGCTGGTCAATTTTGACTTTCAAGACACTATTTTGTGAAAATCCTGCTTTAGCCAGACAGAGGTCTTGGGGGCTTGGCACTGTTGGTGCAGTTGAATGAGCTCAGCCAGAGATAGAGATGGTTTTCACAGAGGCTGTCCTGCTGCCATCTACTGATTTCTTTTATTTATACCTTTTCTTTCTTAAGATTACATACAGGGTTGGTATGGATATTCCATAATCAACATACATCTTTTCTTGGAGATATTAAACAAGCCATACACCAACCTTGTTACCAACAACTGTGTTAGTGGCAACTTTTTTATTCCCCAGTAACTTCCAATATTTTTTTAAGGTGTGTTTACTTGTGTCCTTGGCTATAGTGTGGATAAAGCAGTCCAGACAGTGGAATGAGACATACCAGCCTTTTTAGGGACAGTTTCTCATTTATCATCCATTGTTAACTATCAAATCAGGGATCAGGGTGGGGAATGGGGTTGGGGGGTAAATTTGGAGATTGTTCTGGCCTTTTATTGCAGGAACTTGTGTATCTATGTTAAGGTTTTTAAATCTTTAACATTAATTCTCTATTGCTGGTTTGTAATAGGAAGACTTTAGGGGAATTTCTGTATTATTACATATAAAGGTGGGGCTTTTCCTAGGAGTCTGTAGGGTTCTTGTAAGGGTTCTAATAATAGTGTGTGGTGAAAGTGAAGGGAGGAAGGTAAGAGAATTTGAGGAATGGGAGAAAGGAGAGAGGAAGGTAGAGGAAGGGAAAGGAAGGTTGCATTCCACCCCCCACGGCTCCCCTCCTTTCCCCGACCCGGGCAGGGGAAATTGACCAAAGCCCTTCAGGGGCTCAAATAAATGATTGGAGAGCAACTTTATGGTTTTGAATAGCTAGGTGTTATTTACGTTAGGAAAGGGAAGGTCTAGGGAAAACTAGGAGGTAGGAAGAAAGGCAAAAATGTGCCAAGAGAGATCAGGGTCGGATAGCCTCTGGGCTCCAGAGCAGACCCTCCAGGGCAGAGAGCTAGCGAGAGCACAGGGTTGAGCGAGACTCCAGGGTTGAGAGAGCTGCTTCAGTCAGCTTCCAGGGTAGAGAGAAAGAGAAAAGGTGACAAACTTTATCTTTTATACTTTCCCTGACACTTCCCACAAAGGAAGTAGGAGTTGTCAGGGTAAGTTGTCGCAGATAAGAGTCCTGGGAGTTGTAGTCTTCCAGGGCTTATGATAATTTCAAATGACACAATAGCCTATAATTTTCTTTTGTATTTCCCCAGAGCTTAGTGGGAATATTGATTACAACAATTCCAATAATAGGGAATGTTGATAAGAAGAGAGTCACACATGGGAATCTGAGTGGGATTACCATCCTTCTGTATCCTGCTGCACAGGTTTCAGAATTCCTGGGTGACTGTGTCATCCATCATGTACTTGATATATCCCCACACTATTTTCTTGTTTAAGTTTATGCATTTTATTTTTCCAATTGTCTTCAGCTTCTTGATTATTTTTTGAATTATTGAGTTAATTGAATTTTGAGTTCTTCCAAAGCCTGTGTCCAGTTCGCTGGAGTTTTTGTGTTTTTTCTTGGTGTTCTTTGGTCTTCCTCTGATACATTTGCTGTTTGTTCATTTCCTAGATAGAAGCTGTTGATTGTAATTTCTTTTTTCCTTTTCTGTTGTTTACTCATACTTTTTCCTTCTTTCCCCTCCCGCACTCCTACCCTCATAATTGGATGTAATCTTGTTCTTTGATTATTTACTGGATGTGTGGGTTTTGGCTATTAAGTCCTGGAAGGTCTTCTTTTCTGCTCTGCTGACTGACTAGATTAGTGAGTCCTGTGACCAGATCTTCCCCAGCTGTTTGGATTTCAGCTATTTTCACTGCAGTCTATGAAGGAAGGATGTTGGAACTTCCCTGCTCTCTGACTACTTATGTGCCCTAATGATAAGATTAAGCCAGGGTGGAGTTGATCTGCAAAACCCTGAGTGGGGAGGGCAGTGCAAGATGGAGTGTTTGGTCACCCTCTTTGTACTTCTTCTCCAGCTGCCACCCCAGAGATTCCAGGATCTGCTGGAGACTCAGTACATTAGGTTGCGAGGGGAACTGGGATCTTCCTTTTTCCTTTCCACTCGATCCCAACAGATTTTTTTCCACGTACCTTTTAAGTTGAGTACAGCAGGAGGATTCCCCACTTCTGTTCTATTGTCAGATTTGGTTTTCTGTCCCCTTGAAGCCCTTTGTTCTTGATTGGTGTTGAAGGGTTTACAGAGGTCAGGAACGTTGCTGCTTCTAAGCTGCCATATTCCCAAAATTCTGTCTTCAGTTATTCAGTTATTTTAAAAGGCATCTCTATCAAATTCTTACTGTCAAACTTCATTGGTGGTATAGAGAAATACTGATGATGTACAACTTTCCTAAATTTGTTCATTACTCAATTAGTTTTCTACTAATTCCTTAGGATTTTTATGTATAATACCATAGCATCTGAAAAGATTGATGATTTTATTTTCTCATTGTCTATTCTAATTCCTTTAGTTACTTCTTTTATTGAGAGAGTATGATATTGAATAGTAATGGTGATAATGGATATTCTTGTTTACCTCTTGATCTTTTAAGGAAAGCTTTTAGTTTATTTCCATTAAAAATACTGTTTCCTGGGGGCAGCTGCGTAGCTCAGTGGATTGAGAGTCAGGCCTAGAGACGGGAGATCCTACGTTCAAATCCGGCCTCAGACACTTCCCAGCTGTGTGACCCTGGGCAAGTCACTCGACCCCCATTGCCCACCCTTACCACTCTTCCACCTATGAGCCAATACACAGAAGTTAAGGGTTTTAAAAAAATACTGCTTGCTGATGGTTTTAGAAAGATATTACCATTTTAAGGAATGGTCCACTTATTCCATTGTTTTCCAGTCGAGAGAAAATGGGGGTCTGCTCTTAAAATTTATTTAATGGAAAGTTAGAAAAATAAAACTTCTTTCTCGGCACACAGTGGGGAAATGAACTTACCTCCTTGGAGAAAACAGCCGAGGAATCTCTTGAAATACCAGCAGTGAATGAGGGCTCTGAAGCTCCGAAGGCTAAGACTATTCCACACTCACCTGTAAGGAAATTATGAAACTGCGATGAGTGTTTTCCCTCTAATAAGCCGGCACAGATTGCTAGGTAATGACCACTTCCCCTGGCTTCGTGGGAAATGCCAAACCAAGCCAAGGCTCGGTCTCTCCTTCTGCCCTGGCCGATCTCCCCAGGTGATGGCTATAGTGACACCTAGGGATTCAGTGGCTGCTCACAATGACACTTTTAACCTCTGTGGGCCTCGGTTTCCCCTATCTGTCAAACCAGAAATCTGGGCTGCCTTTTTTTTCAAAGTTTCCTTTTAAATTAGGATTTGATTCCATTTGGCTTTACACTAACAAAGCACGGTGGCTGGGCATACACTGTAAAGGGGCATCTCTGGGTGAGCCACAAGAGTCAACATGTTGCCATCTTGTCCGGCAGAAAAGTAAAAGCTATTTCTCCAAAGCTCGGCAGACCAGCTCACCTGTTCCCCTTCCCCACCAGCGAGTTCACCCTGGCAAAAAGGGAGATGCCGTGGGGTTGGCAATATCAATTCTTTTTTTTTTTTTTAACCCTTGTACTTCGGTGTATTGTCTCATAGGTGGAAGATTGGTAAGGGTGGGCAATGGGGGTCAAGTGACTTGCCCAGGGTCACACAGCTGGGAAGTGGCTGAGGCCGGGCTTAAACCTAGGACCCCCTGTCTCTAGGCCTGACTCTCACTCCACTGAGCTACCCAGCTGCCCTGGCAATATCAATTCTTGATGGAGCCATGCCAGCTCTAATAGGGAGTCACTGCAATTTACTGAGGGAGAGTACGGCGGTCAGACTGTTTAACATCGCCAACAGCTAGGCTTCAGAAACCTCATGAGGCAGCTCTATGGAGGATGGACTGGATGAGGGAGACACGAGGCTGCTAAGAAATGGTCCTGACCAAGAGTGGCTTCTGTGTGAGTGGAGTAAAGGGGAGATGGAAGGACCAGAATGTGGAGGGGGGAGGAGAGCCTTTGCCCCTTCTGCTGTCCAGACTCTTGAATATCAGCCTCTTCTCCTACATCCTAGACACCATTCCTATAGGACATCTTCTCTACCAGACACAGAGGCAGGAAGACAAGGTCTGAACTCCATCTCTTATACATCCGTATATCAGTTATCCCCTCCATGCCTCAGTTTCCCAACAGCAAGTCAGGAATGTTAAGAGGATCAATAAACTGAATGCACTTTAGTAGAGGCAGCCAATTACTGTAATCATAGCTTTAAAAATTCTCCAACTAGGCTGCCCACTGGCCAGCCACAGAGCTGCCCCAGCAGAGGTGGTACCCTCCTTGGAGGAGTAGATCAGAGAAGAGCCTTCACCATCTCAGACAGACCAGGAGCCTCTCACCAGCCCACCTCAGAGATGCTGGCCCAGCAGAGCCCGGGCCACTCATCTGGGAGCTCCGCCAATCAACTTAGTGCCCTGCCCCTTGTTTCTGCCAGGTCTGGGCCCCTGGCTTTTATCGCCCCAGGCCTCAAGCAGGTAATTAATAAAGGGGAGGGAAGGTGAAGTGAGGGCCAGTTGGCATGGAGCTTTCAAAGCTAAACCCAGGAGTCAGTGCTTGACCTGAGGCAGGGGAAGAGAGGAGGCACAAAGTCAGAGCTTGGATGAAGGGAAATGATGCAAGCAGAGCAAGTGGAAGGGGCTGGAGCAGGGGGAGAGCAATGGTGAGTCTGTTCTAGTCATCCCGACTAGAAGTGATGGACAAGCACCTCACATAGCTCCTGGGACACCGCAAGTACCTCATAAATGTTTGTGGGCTATTTGATTATTGGGGGTGGCAGTGAGTAGAGAGAAGGGGCCCTCGAGGCACATGGGCATTGGATTGAAGATCATCTAGTGGAACAGGGTTCTTTTGGATGCCAGCAGACAGAACTCAGACCAAAGGAAAGGTGGAAATTAGAGCCCTTGGTAACCCTTCAGGCAGCAGAGGATAGAGATGTGGGAGACATGGCAGAGAAGAGGGTGCCCCCTGCAAAGGGCTGTGCATGGGGGACCCTGCAGCCCAGGTGAAGGGCTCCCCAGTGATGAGTCAAAATTCCTAAGTGTAAAAATCATAGACTCAAACATGGCCATGTGGGCCAGCTGGCTGAACCCAGGTGTACTTTCCACCCTACCCTGCTGCTTCTCTACTGAAAAGCTGCCACTCTCTGCCGTGAGGCGGAGGAGGCTGAGTAGTTCTCCCTCCAAGTACAAGCTCTGAAACCACGTCTTTGTCCAGGTTTTGGTGAATGATGTCACTGGAACTCTCCAGTGTCGTCTGGATGGCAGCCTCAGTTTCCAGCCTCAAGGTGAAAAATCAGCTCAAACTGGGTCTGTTTTCTCTAACACAAAGCTTTCATCCAGGAGGAAACATCTTAGCTGGTCCAGGAGTCATTAAAGAAACAGCACAAAGCCTGTGTGGAAATCCTGGGCACATTTGCCATCCGATTTGAAAAGCAGCCACATTCCTGGCGTATTCTCAGATCTGGGGGAAATGGCTTCACTTCCGGCTGCTGTGGTCCCCGAGGTCTCAAGGTGTGGGAGGCACCTTCCCTTGGGGGTCTGGCCTCCATCCCATTCTTCCCGCCAGAGGAACTGGCTTCCTTGGCAGTCCTCCATCTTTAATTTGAGCCAATGAAAAAGCCACTCCCAAGAAGCGGTCCCTGGGCTTCACCAGGAACCCCTCCTGCTCTAGGGAGATAACAGGGATGGCTGGACACATCTTAGTTCTCCACTTGGCCCAGGTTGCCCAAACCCACGTCCTACAGTCACAGACACTTTCCTTCCTCCACAGATCCTTCTTGGGTTTCCACACTTCACAAAGCCAAGAGGAGCAGCCTCTGGGCACTCTGAGGTACCGCTGTGAGGTGAGGCTCCCTGAACGAGGTAGAAGGAAACCCCTGCTGTGGCGATCTTGGAGATCCCAGGGCCGGGCCAAGGAGAGCCTCTCACACTGGCAGGCTCATCCCAGTCTCGCTTTAATCCACCATGTTACTCTAGCCACAGGCTTTCACTCTCAGGCTTCTGCTGTTCTGGCCCCTCAGCCAGAAACAGTGCATGGATTTGTCTATGCTCTACAGAGGTGGCTCATGAAGGGAAGCTCCTGGGACTAGAGGCTGGCCTCTGGAGCCAGGGACCAAGCTTGCTCTCTGCTTTCACGCCATTAGACGCCAGGTTACTCGGGTACTCCTTGTGAACTTAAAGGACAGAGGAGAGAGAGTTTGGGGGGATGTAAGCCCTGGGTCCCCCTCGCCCTGCAGGGCCAATCGAAGCAGAATACCTCATCTGAGCTGTGCCGTGACTTTCCACCATTTTTCTTACTTCCATTATGAGCCACTGGGCCCAGAAAGCTGGCAGAGAACCTGGAGGCTCCTTGGGCCCCCCGTCAGGCTACTCAAAGCTAATGAGGAGAATGGAGTTGGCCTGGGAACCAAAGTAGCTTTGTGGTTCTCTGGGATGGGTTCTGTTTTCACCCTTTCTCCAGGCCCAAGGGACAAGCTCTTGGGCTCCCTTCTCCCACCTCCCAAAGCTCTCAAAAGAATTTCGCCACATAGAGCCTCTCCATCCTCCTCGGACCTACCCAAGTGCCAGCTGTTTCTGCCTTCTGGCGCCAATGCTAAGTTGGCTAAAAGGAAATTCCACAGTCAGCTTGCAATCCCCGCACAAAGGGCCGCTGGCTGTTCTATACCAAACATGATCATTGCATGTCCTAATCGGATTCTGCAGATTATTGGGGTGTTCCTGAGTGTTGCAGGGGGCCCTACTTTCCTACTGAGATGGCAATAATAATCAGAACCTTAGGAGACAGAATGACCTATGTCAGCCTGGGCTTTCTGGCTCCCAAAGCCCTCTCTGCCAGCGGTAGCAGCAGCTGACAAGCCAGGAGACAGGGAGGGATGCCAGCCGGGTTGGTCCCCAACCCTGCTTCAAAGACCTCTAAGGCCAAGGAGAAGGCAGGATTTGCGGACGTTACCAGAAGGTTCTGGATGACTGTTGGGCGTCCCCATCGCTGCTCCTAGCCTGGCCCTCTCCCCTAACACAGAACGCAGATGCCTGCACAGAGTCAGGCTGGCCACTGTGCACCACCCCCTCCAGACTAAACAATAACACCAATAGGGGGCAGAAGGGGGGCAGGAGGAAGAAGGGAGAGGCATTCATTAAGCTCCTGCCCAGACCAGGTGCTAGGAAAGAGGGATCCTCCTGGGATCCTCCCCATAGCTCAATCCCTCTGTTAGAGAAGCACCAGGGGTCCCATTGCCAGGAGGCTGGACCTGAACCAGCAGCTGCTCCACCACTGACTGTATGCCAAGGTTTTCGGATCCCACTCTGTCGTGTGGGTGCCCACAAGGGGCTCTGTTCTGGCTTCTGACACCAGCTGTCTAGGGTCCAAAAGAACAGGACCCCCCCTTGTTCTGGGTCCTGCACCTCCAGGGCTACCAGGAAGCCCCCCAGAGTCTTATGGCTGGGGGTGCATTAGGGGTCCCAGCTCCCTTTAGTTCTTCCCAATGAGAGAATGAGAAAGTCAGCGGAGGCAGTACAGGCCTCAGGAAAGGAATGGTTCCAAGAGCCACCCCAGGGAGGGTGCTCCATCCCGGCCCTTCCCCCAAGAGTCGCTGATCCAGTACCCTCCATGCCTGACATGGTATCACAGGAGCTCAAGAACCCAAGAGGTGCTTCTGCCCTTTGGGACCGGCATCGGAGGAGACGAGGGATGGGGAAAAGTTGGTCCTGGGGGGCCTTGGGGTCTCACGAGACTCACGTTCACCTCCTGGGTCCGAGCCACCCTCAAGCCACCAAAGACATTAAGACACCCATGGAAGGGAAGGGACACCCTGGGCACAAGTCTGAGAAGCTTCAGAAGCCTTCCAGGCATGGAGGGCAGCCAAACAAAGGTGGAGGAACCCAGGTCTGGAGCCTAGGAGTCTGCTACCGTCCTGCAGAATGGGGACAGGCGGGCGCTCTGGATCTGGGCAGCAGGGAGAAGGCCAAAGGGACACCAGGACCCTGAGGGGACGCAGCCAGGGCAGACCAGGGGAGAAGCACCTGCCAGGGTGCAGGGACCACGATGGGCATCCAGGGTGGATTCTGAATCTCCTAATCAGGCTTTACTGTGCCAGCCAATGTGTGTCCTGTAGGTTGGGCCAGAGCAGCTATTTGCAGGGAACCAGAGGAAAGCTGTTCTCTCAGCCTAGATCTCTGCTGGGCCTGACTCTGGTCACTGCCCTGGCCTAGTCCGTGGGGCCTGGCATGAGCACGTGCCCCCTGGTAGGACCATGTGTCCCCTGGTAGGACCATGTGCCCCCTGGCAGCCTGTCTTAAGGAGAGAAGGAGATGAATGGCCTGAAGCCAGCAGAGAACCTGCTTCTGCTTTATAAAGAGCCAGGAAGAGAGTGTAAAAGCTCCAGGCTGCTCAGCAGCTCAGACCCCACCCCAGGGCACAGGCAGAGGAGGGGAACCCGAGGGCAGGCGGTCTGGGGGGACCAGGAGCCCGGACAAGCTGCTGTGTGGCACTCCCAGGAGTTGAATAAGAAACACCGGAGGGCTTCAGGGAGGAGGCCAGGGTGTGGGACCCCAACCCCAGGGTGCCACAGGGGGTCAGCTGAGGCTAAACCTACAGAGGGAAATAAACAACCTTCCCATGGCAACATAGGGTAACAAAGGAAGCTCTCTACACCCCCAGACCCAGGAACAGCTGAGGATGGAGGCTCCCTCCAGGGGCATCTGGCCCAGCCAAGGCTTCAGCCCCTCATCTGGGAGCATTTCCCGAGGAGCCAGGCCAGGGACGCCACCTCTGCAGCAGCTGTCATTCTCTGAGGGAATGGGTGCAGCCCCTCCTGACTGCCAGGAGCCCAGGCTGAGGAGGCAGGAGAGCTGCCTGCAAAGTTCCTACTCAGGAGGCACTGGGGCTCCCTTGGACTCCATCCTATGGAGGGGGCTCTCTAGATGTGCCAGACCCAGACCGGAAAGGTTCATGGTCCTGTTCTTCCCAGTGTGGGTCAGCAGCAGGAGAAACCATGGAGAGCAGTCGGGTCCTTCCCCCACCCCAACCCTACTCCCGCCTTAACTAAAGGGTTAGCAATGTATTCTTGGGCTCTTAGGCCTCCAGAGGGGTGATGGAGGTTGGATGATGAAGAGAGAAGAGGAACCAGCCAAGGGGCGCTAGAGAGTGCCCTGGAGAGCACTCCAGCCTTCATGGCCACTGGCCAGCTACTCTGCACGCATTCGGGGGAAAAATCAGGGTTTCAGATACTGTGACACTTGGACATCCATCTCTTCCCCCAGAGTTCTGGGCTCCTGCTCCGACAACCCAAGGCCCAAACAAGGCCTCCCCTGCACTCCCTCGGTCCGGCCAGAAGGTGTCCCCCTCCTCTGCGGAGCGAGGCTGCTTTACTCACTTGTCGCCAGGATCCGTCTCTGTTGGACATCCTTTGGGGTTTTCTCGGCAAAGATACCCGAGGGGGGCTGCCACTGCCTTCTCCGGCTCATTTCCACACATAAGGAAACTGAGGCCGCCAGCGAGAAGGTCCTGGAGGAAACGGTGCAGGACGAGCCTGCTCTCCCCGGTAACTCCCTTCCTGAGGGCTAGTGGGCGCCTGCGCTTTAGACCCGCTCCCGGATCTCGGGTCAGATCCACTGA
>NW_025344609.1:0-3571 GCF_016433145.1 Gracilinanus agilis
CCTCCTCCTCCTCCTCTTTCTCCTTTCTCCCTTCCCCCTCCCTCCTCTTCCTCCTGCTCCTCCCCTCCCCAAAACCTTTAGGATCATTCTTGGTGGAACTATATGCACATTCTAGGTATATTGCCTCTCCCTTTATGTTGTGAGATTTTTCAGGGCAGGGACTATCTTTCTTTCTTTGTATCCCTAGCACTTAGCAAAATGCCTGGTAATAGTGGGTACTTAAGAAGTATTATTGAAATAGATTCTTAGAAGCAAGATTATTACTTCTTTTTTACCATTTATTTTTATTTTATATATATGTATATATAATACATAACAACAATTATATACTACAAATTTGTTATAAACATGTAATAAATTATGATGATTATGCAAAGGGTTCTTATATTAGTTATGTCCAAAAATTTATTTCTCATTCTTTTTTTCCTCTCCCTTCCTCCCATTCCTCTCCCTTCCCCAAGAAGGTGGGTAATATGATACAGGTTGTTCATATATTATCACATAACACAGGTTTCCCTATTCATCATGTTGTGAAACAACACTAGAGAAATTCTACACTAGAGAAAAATTCATGAAGGAAGTAAAGGGAAGAATGGTATGTTACAATCTGCATTGAGTCTATAAGATTCTTCTAAAGTTCCAATTACAAACTTCAAGAATTTTGTTGCTCTCTAAATGTTGAGTTTTAGTAACTTATATGGAAAATATAAAATTAATTTTGACATGAGAGAGAACTATCACATGTTTTATTTTGTTTGTACATACCTGGCTGAAGAGTTAGTAAATGTCCTGTGTTAAATACAGATGATAGGTCCAAAAGGGTATTTTAATCATGGCAAAATATTTTACAAATTTATAGGAAAAGAAGTCTTCAACTCAAGTGATTTCTAGTTAATTTATGTTCTTTATGACACAGGTCTTCCTGTGTTGGGAGTTTGATCAGAAATTTTATTTTTAGTTCTTTCATGTCCTACATGAAGAAAAAAAAATTGATTCTAGATTATTA
The DNA here is from genome assembly GCF_016433145.1 of Gracilinanus agilis. Taxonomy (NCBI): domain Eukaryota; kingdom Metazoa; phylum Chordata; class Mammalia; order Didelphimorphia; family Didelphidae; genus Gracilinanus; species Gracilinanus agilis. The sequence continues at coordinate 1,007 of NW_025344609.1, forward strand.
ACAGTCTTTGAAGAGATGTCCAGATCTTAATCCAAAGTATACTTGATTTATCATACATCAATTGTTTCCCTTTTCTGAAAAATAGGACTCCTGCTATTTACTCATTATAAAGGGTTGATATTAGTAAATGAAATAGATAAAATACATTTTAAAGTCATTATTCATGTCTAAGTTCCTATAGGCTAATATTGTTGGAAACATTTTCCTTGTCAAAGTAAGAGGCCTTTCCAAGTCAAAATATATAAAACATTTCCAAAATACTAGGCAAACTCTGCTTTGAAGCATCTTTTAATAATGTCAAATATTAGACAATTTATACAAGGGAAGCTTGGAAAATTCCTTTCATCTTAGGCAATCATTAGCTAGAATTTCTAGGCATAGAACCTTCCATCTTTGCACAGAAATATTGAAGAAAATTGCAGTTACCATGCAAATTATTGAGCATGTGTCCAACTTCCCTTTTAAATAATCTGAGTTTAGCCATAATATCTTTTTGTTTCTCTTATTTTCTTTATAAGATGATTATCTACTGTCTATATTTATATAGGGGTATTTATCTGTTAGAGTACACAAATCAAAAAAGTTGCGAGGTCACAAATTAAATATTTGCTAATCTTAAAATTTCTTTGGGATAGAAATTTCTATACCTTATCACTATGTGGACCAAATTTGGTATAAATCTTCACTGTGATTGACAAAGTCCACGAATGGTAAGAAATGAATGCCATTGATAGTACTTGACAGGTTTAGAAAAAGCATTTGAGCCTTTTCTGATATTTTTTGGTAAAAAGTAAGCTCTCCTATGAAGATTTTTCTCCTTCCAACACACCAATTTTAGACCTTTTTAATAAAGAAAAATAAGCCTTTCACAATAAATAATCTTTCCTTTATGGTTCGTTTTCTATGGATCTAGATTTTCAGTGATATATTTTAGAATTTAGATGAAGAAACTATTGAAGAGAAATAGTTGAGTAGAAGGAAGAGAAGAGCTCACATTTAATTTCCCACTCTGCTACTAACTCACTGTTTAATTTTTGGGTAGAACTCTCTCTGGATCTCAGTTTCTTAGTCAATTAAATGGGAATTTTAATCTTTGCCTTATTCCTTTTGACTAGGATGTAGGCACAAAGGTACTAAATTCTTTGAGTGAGAAAGTTACTTTTTCTCAGAGTGAAGATTAGATATCTTTGGGAGGCACATTAATGTCTTTAGATCAATAAGGTACCATTTAGTCTATGTCAAAACTCAGAAGAGAGTTATTATTGACTTGCATTTTAAAATGAAAACATGCTTACAGGATGCTATCTAATCAAAAGATATTGGGCATGGGATTCAAGTTCATTAGCAGTGTAGCGATCTGTATTTTTTAATCTACTGTGATGTGGAAAATCTAACATTAGTATAAGTTGTTTTGCTAGAAGAATCCCAAGGCTAAAATGTGGGGAATTTGTACCATCTTGTGACTCAGTAGAGAAGTATTGACTAACCTGAATCTTACCTTCTGAGAAAAGGAATATCAATTCAGACCTGTGCTCTTCACATTGACAGTTTTAAGAAACTTGGGTGGTGACGTGAGTCTTTTAGAAATATATGCTATAGAAATAAATGCTATATACTGTTATATCTTATTTGAAATAGTATTATGAGCACTTTGCCTACATTCTCTTCCAGTCTGTTATGACTAACCCTGTCCAAATTCTCTGTCAGTCAATGACAAAAGCTGGTTTTAGAAGATGTTTCCTTGCTAGGCAGTGATCAATAGAGGAAAAACAAAATAAACCCAAGAATTAATTGTTTTGATGTTTTATTCTTCGTACATTACCCTATTAAACTGAATGTTTTAATCCAGGCATTTTTCCTCCCTTTTTTTCCAGGGAAGATTGTTAAACTTATTTAATTTAAATGGTTCTGAACTCCTATAGTAAAAGACAAAGTCAGTGTATGGAGAGTATTGCTGTAATTTGGAACATAGTCATATACATGTTGAATCTTTCTTCCATTTGTGCTCTGCTTGGTATAATCTTCCATGTCCAAGGTTCATGTAGTTAGTGAGTCCATGTTTCTCTGTTCTGTGTATATCTTGATATTGATAAAAAGAATATTTTTATATAAAGTCATGATTTAAATAAGCTTAATGTATGCATGGAAGTCACATTGTTAGAGAAGAGTCTTTAAATCTCTATTTTGTTTTAGTGAATGAATCTTTTTTTTTTCATGGTAACAGAAAAACACAATTGGACCTTGGGTTTTCTATAGATTAGTTGGGTTTTAATAGATTAGTTGTCTGACAGTTGTGAAGATTTGATCTGCTGTAGAAAATTGTCTGAGAAAGTCCACTTGATCTCTTGTCATCCTTTCATCTATCATAACCTCAATATGTATACAGATTTTTCTCACAAAGACTTTGTAAAGTTGAAAAAATAGGCATATGGATTGATGGTTGCTGATATCTTTTTTGATTACTTTTTTCTAATAATAATGTGGTCCATTTGTTTGATATCTTCTCTGCTTGAAAATACTTTAATGCTTTCAAAATTGTCACCTTCAGTACATTTCCTTCCTTCC
>NW_025344610.1:0-1395 GCF_016433145.1 Gracilinanus agilis
GTACTCGCCCAAGGTCATACAGAGTATCAAATATTCAAATCCAGGAAAAACTTGATACTGTAAAATTTAAATTATCGTCCATTAACTCCAAGTATTAGGTTTTTTATGAGATTTATTAATAATCACTCAAAGCAGAAGAAAGAAAAGGACAAAAGTAAGAGTCTGAGTAAAGCCAGCTTTCCCAGCATCATTTGGGGGAAAAGAGAGTGGGTCGAGGTCACACATAAACTTTATCTCAGAAACCTAAGGACATAACATGAGAATGATAGTGGAATGCTGGGGAAGAGTGTCCTGGGGTTCAAAATTCTAATTACACAATACTCGCGTAAAAATCCAGACTAACCAAATGAAAGAAAAATACACATAGAAACAAATATGAGAATTTTCCCCCAAAGCTAAATTGGCATGTATGTGTGACGCTAGTCACAAGGAACTTCACGTACCAATGAATCTCCCTCTCTTCTCAAACCTGAGTTTCTCCATCCATTAACCAATGGGGTTAGAGTTCTGATAGCCCCTTCCAAATCAGAAGTCTCATGCTCCCAGGGTTTAAAGAGTTTCTACACATACAGTTAAGGCCAGAATTCAGCAATAATCTTTCCTTTTTAGCCCAACAGAGAAGCCTTTACCCAAGGTAAGAGGAAACTGAGCAAGAGAAAAGACCTGAGGAGACAGTCTTTGATCAAATCTAGATTACTTCTACTCTATCTGATCTTCTTCATTCCCTGTTACTTGCATTTCTCACACACTGCCTTTGTATCCCCATCAAACCATATAAGACAAAGATGAGAGAAGTGGCCAGAACCCATTCATTAGGATCTGGCCCATAAAAGGAGAGATTATGTGCCTCCAGTCAAAGTATTGGATGGGAGGGCCAGACATAATAGAGTTTGAACCCATTATAGCCATGGTGAGAGAGTCAACTTACAAGGAGGCCAGCTGAGAGAGACAGAGAGAGACAGAGAGACAGAGAGAAGGAGGGAGACATTAGAGACATGGAAATCAAGAATTAAGGAGACATAGAGATACAAGGGGAATAGGGACAAAACTTGGCTGTGGATTATAGAAACTGGAAAAAGTAAGAGGGACTCAGGAAATAACAGAACAAAAATCCTGAACTGAAGCCATCATCCCCCAAGCACACTTTCTTTCCTGAGGCCACCCCAGGTAGATCTCAAGCTCCTACTTTCCACTTCACCCCCCACTGTCCCCCCACCCATAGCTGACACACATTTCGACTGGTTTTAACATGTGTCCTTGTTCAAGACCTATTTCCAAATTGTTGATAGTTGCATTGGTGTGGTAGTTTCGAGTCCACATCCCCAATCATGTCCTCCTCAGCCCATGCGTTCAAGCATTTGTTTTTCTTATATGTTTCTTCTCCTGTAGTCCTTC
>NW_025344611.1:0-1549 GCF_016433145.1 Gracilinanus agilis
CTTTCTTTCTCTCTAATTCTCTTTCTCTCTCCTTCCTTCTCTTGACCCATTCTTGTTCTATCCCTACCTCTCCGTCTCTCTCCCCCATCTCTCTGCTTTGTCTGTCTCCCTCTCTTTCTCTACATTTCTCTGGATCTTCTCCCTCCATCTCTGTCTCACATCTTTCTATAATTCTGCCTCTTTCTCTGATTCTCTTTCCCTGTGTCCACCCTTTCTCTATATACTTTCTTTCTCCCACCCTCTGTTTCTGACTGACTATCTCTGTTGCTTTCTTACTTTATCTCTCTTGACATCTGCCACACACTGTTGCTCTGTCTCTCCATCTCCATGTCTGTCTCTCTGTCTCTGCTCCCTCTTTTTTGTTCTCTCTCTCTCTCCATCTTGGATACTCCAACTCTCTTTCTCCCTGTGTCCCATTTTCTTTCCCTCTCTTTCACTTTCTTTCTTCATCCTTCCATCTTTCTTTTTTTAAACCGTTCCTTTCCCTTTTAGAATCAATACAATGTATTGCTTCTAAGACAGAAGATTGATATGGGCTACCCAATTGGGGTCATGGGATTTGCCCAGGGTCACAGGGCTAGGAAGTGTCAGAGGCCAGGTGTAAGAGGGAGATTTTAGGTACTTTATAGATATATATTTAAAATGTGACCACCAGGAATCAATAATTCAGATTGATTCCATAATTAAATAGACCCAAGTCAGGATCAGGTTTAAGGTAGTTTATTTACAATTAGGAAGGTAAAAGGTAGGGAAATAAAGAGAGGGAGAGGCTAGTCTAGGCCTGCAGAGGCCTGGATGGAAAGAGCAGATTAAAAGGCTATTTAAACTAGGCTACCAGCCACTAGACCTTAGAAATCAGAGAGGCTATAAGCCTACTTAAGGTAGAGTTTGGAAACGCCAAGGTAGGCCAAGGAAGTCAGCCTAACTTACCCATGTGACAATTTAGAGTGGAAGCAACCTGAGGTCTCACCTGAGAACTTGCAGCACTGAGATCAAAGCGGGATCTCCTCAAGAGGAAGTAACCAACATACTTGAAGAGATAGTGTCTCTCCTCACTTCCTGTGGGTCCACCTCTAATTCAAGTGGAGAAATGGCAGTCTCTGCACTGATTTGGACTGCCCAAAGGTCAGTCCCTTGTTCTTGATTTGTTACTTATTGTCATGTGTGGGTAACTCATCTCCCCTCCCCACTAAGGGAGGTGGAGATGATATCATCTCTATGCCTAGGGTAAGTAGAGTTTTGACTATGAATGGGCTAGAGCTAATTCTATTTACACACAGGTTGGATCCTAAGGCCCCCTGTCTCTCAGCCTGGCTCTCAATCCTCTAAACCACTAAGTTGCCCCCCACCATCTCTTTGTTTCTATCATTCTCCCTTCTTTTTCTCTCCCCCCTTCTTTGCCTCTTTCCCTCTCTCCCCCTCACCATCTGTGTCTCTCCCTATCTCTCCCTGTCCTTCAGTCCATCTATCTTTCTTTCCCTTTCTTTGTCTCTGACTGTTTTTCTATCTCTTTATCATTCTCTAGCTCTTCCTCCTTCTCTCTATCCTG
>NW_025344612.1:0-1633 GCF_016433145.1 Gracilinanus agilis
CCTTGGAAATATATAGTCAATTTTGATGGGTAGTTGATCCGTGGTTGCAGGCCCAGCTCTCTTGCCTTTCTGAATATTGTATTCCAAGCCTTACGGTCTTTTAGTGTGGAGGCTGCCAGATCCTGTGTGATCCTGATTGGTGCTCCTTGATATTTGAATTGTCTCTTTCTGGCTTCTTGTAAGATTTTTTCTTTTGCTTGAAAGCTTTTGAATTTGGCAATAATATTTCTAACCGATTTCTTCTCTGGGTCGAATATGGTGGGTGTTCTATGGATCCTTTCGATGTCTATATTGCCCTCTTGTTGTAGGACTTCAGGGCAATTTTGCTGAATAATTTCTTTTAGTACGGAGTCCAGGTTTCTATTAATTTCTGGGTTTTCTGGAAGACCAATTATTCTCAAATTGTCTCTTCTAGACCGGTTTTCTTGGTCTGTCACTCTCTCATTGAGATATTTCATATTTCCTTCTATTTTTTCAGTCTTTTGATTTTGTTTTATTTGTTCTTGTTGTCTTGAGAGATCATTGGTTTCTAATTGCTCGACTCTAGCCTTTAGGGACTGGTTATCGGCTGTAATCTTTTGGTTTTCGGCTATAATCTTTTGGTATTCCTTTTCAATCTTGTCATTTCTGGTGTTCAATTTGCTTATCAGTTCATTTGATTTCTGAGCCTCACTTTCCAATTGCAAGATTCTACCTTTTAAACTGTTATTTTCTTGCCAGATCTCTTCCATTTTCCTCAGAATCTCAGTTTTGAACTCTTCCATAGCTTGTGAGGAGTTTTCCTTATTTGAGGAGGGTCCGGATGCTTGTTTGTTCTCCTCCTCTGTTTGCTCGGTTGTCTGGATTTTCTCTGTGTAAAAGCTGTCGAGTGTTAAAGACTTCTTCTTTTTGTTATTATTCTTTCTCTTCTGAACCTCCTGATGCTGAGTAGCCATCATTAGCCCAGCAGCTTCTCAGCTTTATCCTCGGGCTCAGTGTCTGTTCCCAATCTATTGGCTCTTGAGGTCTGAATTCTGGTTTTTTCCAAGGTCAAGCCCCCTGGTGGGCCCTCTTGCTTGATCCTCTGCTGGAGGTTTCTTTACAGGTCTCAGGGCGCTGTTTCCACAGTCGTATACCCGTCTGCACTGGTTCCCCACTTAGGCTTAGTTCTGCCTCCACCCACGCCTCTACTCAGCCGGCTCTCTGCGCCCAGCGTCCTGCTCCGGCGCGCGCGCTCAGATTTCGCGTGCTTTTTTTGACTTAATGGGGTCCTAAGTCTTGCTGCTGTCAGGAACAGGTCCCGGAGCTGCTGATGACTCGCTGGGTGCCCCAAACTTGCTCTATTTCTTTTTAGCTGGGTTCGGAGCTATAGGTGAGTGTGGAGGGGGTGGGGGTGGGGCGGTTGCTCAGCTCGCGATTGAGTGAGTGAGAGCCCTTTTTAGCTTGGAAATGTCTCGATTCCACGTACCTTCCACGCTGTGCCCTGTTGTGGGGTTCCTCAGTTCGTCTGGACTTGTTTTTATGTCCCCTTGAGGAGTTTTGTATGTTTCGGTCAGGAGAGGTTAAGAGCTGCTTCTTACTCTGCCGCCATCTTAACCCGGAAGCTCCTATGTTTTCTTAACTGAAAGGGTAAGTGACTTAGAGGCCCACAGTT
>NW_025344613.1:0-10157 GCF_016433145.1 Gracilinanus agilis
CTCTCTCTCTCTCTCTCTCTCTCTCATTGCCCTCTATGCAAGCAGGGCAATGGCCATTACCAAGGCCTGGCTTCTTCCCCCTTACAATGGGCCCTCATCCGCCTAAGCATGAGCCTGTCCTTGAAATCCAGGGCAGAGCAATTGCGTAGAATGGAATTGTCATGACCAGGGCCTCGCTCTGTCCCCCTCTGCTGGATTTAGGCTTGTCCTGCTACACGTGCCCAGGCCTGACTCTGTCCCCTTGTGCCAGGGTTCAGGAGAAGCCGTCTCTTTTTCAGCTTCTCCAGTGGAACTCAGCAAACCTACTAGAGTACATCTGGAACATCTGTTCAGATCCCCAGTTCCAGCAAGGCCTCGAGGCCTTTCTAATGACATTCAGCTCAGCCCATGTGGCGGCCCAGCTCCTAAATGGCCCCCGAAAGGGCCCCAGCAGCCCCTTCAGCACAGCCGCCAGTTGGGGAGGGGTGGTGGGCTCTGGCCCAGGTTTGGGCCTCTGCTTCCTAGGTGGTAGGCGTGGGGACCACTCTGAGCACCAAATGCAATCATTTATCATTTGGACACATTCAACCCCTGATGATTGGCTGCAGTCTGCTTCAGGCTACATTTCTTAATGATTCGAGCCACCAAGGGTTTCTCCTCTCTGATTCCATTCTTTAATGTCCCAGGGCTAAGGGGCACCTCCAAGTAATCCGTTAGCCTCTCTTCGGCAGCAAGAGCACCTTTGGGCTCACGGAATCCGGGCTCACCTTGCTCTGGGATCACCATCCCCCCACTCTGACCCTACCGATTCATTCCGGGCCTCTGTTCTGAGTTGGGCCTGACTAAGGCCAGCCACGTGGTAGTTTGGCTCCAGGACCAGAATGGAAGGAGACACTCATCATTCATTCAAGCGTTCACCGAAGATGGACTTGGCCGTCACTGGGGAAGGAGAACGAGCGAAGATAGACATCAAGGACGCTTGCAGTTGATTCAGCTGAACAAAATTCCACCGCCTTTGAGTCATAGATCGCAATCTGCCTGGCACGGCTCGGATCTAGGCCGGAGCCGGAGCGCCTCTTGGTTGTTTTTCTTCAGTTCAACAAGCCTGAACTTCGGTGTCCTGAGATCATCAGATCTCAAGGACAATTTCAGCACTGTGGAAGGAGACTTGCGTGGCAGCGAGGGAACGCTGAAGATACTGGTCCTGCTGCAGCTGCTCTGCACCGGCTGGGCCTCCTGTCCCAGCTTCCCTCGACTGCTATCTCGAGGCCTCACCTGGAAGATAGGGGGCCTCCTCTTTACCGCACAACCCCCCAAAACGTTTATTATAGAATCCAGAGTCCGATGTTTCCGGGGGGAATCTCGTGGGAGGGGACGAGACGAGGCGTGTTCGTGGGCTGACGGAGTGCCAAGATTCTTTTAGAGTCCTTGCTTTGATTCATCAAAGCTGCCGCGTCAAAGCCAAAGAGCAATGGGGCCCATTCAACTGTACCCAAGGATCCCTGTGGGAACGAATTACCTTAGAAAGCCACATGTGACATACACATATGTTTTATTGTCGTTTTGTTTATCTTGTTAAATAGTTCCCAATCACATTTTAATATGGTTTGGACTTGACTTTTGAGCTGCATGCAACATGTTTGACGCCTGTGTGCCAGAGGACTCAGGTTCAAATCCTGCCACTGACTGCCACCACCTTGGACAAGTCACTCAATATTTCTGACTCAGTTCCCCCCTTGTGAAACCAAGAGGTTAGACTAACTGGTCTCTTGAGCCTTCTTCTAGCTTTAAATCTGTGATCCGATGAACCCACTGAATATTTTTATCATAATTTTTTCTTTCTCCTGCAAGAGTTCATTTCAGTGTCTTCTTATATGATTTGCACATTCCGGTCTGTGGTGAGCTTCTCTAGTTCACGCTCTGTCTCTCTGGCTCTCAATGTGTGTATTTTATTCCCCATTTCTTTGCAGCACCTAGTGAGTCATTTATTATGTACCCACTTGATAGTTGAAAACAGAGGCAGAAATTCCACCCTTCTCTCAGCCTAGAGGTCATAATAGAGGCTGGGAACTCCCGATTCAGGGGACTGAGCCATCACCATGCTAAACAAGTCATTTGGGCCGCCTCGTACTGCCTTCTTAGACACTCACTTCTTCCTTTCATGAGGAAATCCATCGATCGCAAAAAGTGATCAACAAAACGAGAATCTTCCTCTAAACCTCTCCCCCCCCCAAAAAAAAAGTTACCCTTGGAATTCCAAGGGCAGAAATTGCCAGCAGGCTTTGGGGAGACGAGCCCTACCTGACATGCAGGACTCTTGTGTCTGTTCAATATATTGGGCCCTTTGTCATTCCAATCCAAACCAATCCAATCAACGTATATTGAGTGCCTAAGAGGCACCAGGCACTGTGCTAAAAACTGGACCTACAATTAATAAAAGAAAGACAATTACAAATGATTTGGCTGTTCTCAGCAAAACAACAATTCAAGACAATCAGGCCTAAAGGATTCTTTTTTTTAAAGATTATTATTTTTTTTTAGAAAATTTTTTCCATGGTTACATGATTCATGTTCTTGCTCTCTCTCCCCCCATCCCTCACCGCCCCCCCAGTAGTCAATGCACATTTCCACTGGTTTCTTCCTGTGCCATCGATCAAGACCTATTTCCATATTATTGATAATTATTCTAGGGTGGTCATTAAGAGTCTACATCCTAATCGTGTCTGCATCAACCCATGTGTTCAAGTGGTTCTTTTTCTTCTGTGTTTCCTCTCCTGCAGTTCTTCCTCTGAATGTGGGTAGCATCTTTACCATAAATCCCTCAGAACTGTCCTGGGTCATTGCAGTGCTGCTAGTACAGAAGTCCAGTACATTCAATTTTACCACAGTGTATCAGTCTTTGTGTATGATGTTCTCCTTCTTCTGCCCCTTTCACTCTGCATCATTTCCTGGAGGTCTTTCCAGTTCACGTGGAATTCCTCCAGTTCATTATTCTTGTTTTTTTAAATTTTTTTAAACCCTCACCTTCCATCTTGGAGTCAATACTGTTTATTGGCTGCAAGGCAGAAGAGTGATGAGGGTAAGCAATGGGGGTCAAGTGACTTGCCCAGGGTCACATAGACACAGTGTCTGAAGCCAGATTTGAACCTAGGACCTCCCATCTCTAGGCCTGGCTCTCAATCCACTGAGTTACCCAGCCGCCCCCTCCAGTTCATGATTCTTGATGAGAACCACTAATCTACTTCCAGAGAAAGAACTGATGGAGTCTGAATAGAGATCGAAGCATGCAATTTTTCGCTTTGTTTTCTTTACGAGTTTTTCTTATTCTTAGCATTTCAGGAAGATGGGAGGGGAGGGAGGCAGGGAGAAGATTTGGGACTCAAATTTTTAGAAAACGAATGTTAAAAGTTGTTATTACATGTAATTGGAAAAATAAAACTATTTTAAAAAATACAAGGCTCTAGGTAAAGCATTCAAAAAAGATAATGCCTATAACTATGCAGGATTTGAATGATGGACTTTGTCAATCATATGCCAATAGACTTAAAGAGAGCAATTATTTTATTAAACTGGGGAAAGGGGAGAGTGTAAGGGCAGGTAGTTGAATCAGGTAAGTGAATCGATCACTCTACCCCAGTTAAAGTAATGAACAAAAATGCTACACCGTGAAATCATTATCAGTTAAGAGCAACTCTACTGAATAATTGGTAGAGGCATATTTAAAATCGCCTCTGACTTCATTCCAGGGCCCTTTCCACCCTACCAAGACTAACGCTGCACCCCCATGATCTGCATAGTATCTACTCTGAGCAATAATTACACTCTATGATCTGCCACACATTTTTATTTTGAAATCTCACGTTGACTCAGTGTTCTCCAGTCCTCAGCAACAGTGTTTCCCAGGCATTCCCCCAAACCGTGTTCAGTTGGCTCCTGAGAAACTAGAGGAAATTTGCACCCAACAACCTAGAACAAAGAGCTGCTTAGGGAGGTGCTGCTGGTCAGTTTCCACAAACATTGCTCCACTTCCTGTAAAAGGTGGGATTTTAGTTGGGACTTCCAGGATGCCAGAGTGGCCAGTGGTTAGAGCAGCAGGGGATAGAAAACATTCCAAGTATGGAGGACAGCCAGAGACAATGCCCAGAGCCAAGAGACGGAGTGACTTGTTTATGGAACAGCCAGGGGGCCAATGTCATGGGCTCAAAGAGTGTATGTCAGGGGAGAAAGTGCAAGAAGTTTGGAAAGGTAGGAAGGGGCTATGTAGTAAAGGGCTTAGAACATCAAACCGAGCATTTTTGATCCTGGAGGCAAGAGGGAGCCATGGGTATCTCTTGAAGAGTGGAGTGACTGACATAGACCTAGGCTTTAGGAAGATAACTTTAGTGGCTGAAGTTTTCACGGGCATAAAACAACAAGGACAGCATGATGGATGGTTCTGTAGACCTTCAGTTTAAGAGGCAGCCTAATACCTCCCATTTTCCACACTTTTCTTCAGAGCCTCCCAAACACTTAGCTAGCTCATCAACTTCATCATCTATGTGGACACCCCTGGAAAATATACTACCAAGTTGAGTGAACCTATCCACAGCTTTCAAAATTTCTCCATGTGCTATAACAGATGGTTCCACATATGGATAGTGTAATGTTGGCTGGTGGAAAAATCTCTGTTTTCTTGGTGTTAATTGTCAGGCCAAAATTAGCACAAGTGGCAAAGAACTGATCCATGCTCTGTTGCATTTCAGTCTCAGGGGCTGCATTAAGTTCACAATCATCTACAAACAGAAAGTTGTTCACCAAGTAAGTGTCCTTCCACTTTAGTCTTGGCTTGTGGCCTTTTCAAATTAAATAATTTACCGATGAGGGGCAGCCAGCTGGCTCAGTGGATAGAGCACCAGATCTGGAGAGGGGAGGACCTGGGTTCAAATCTGGGCTCAGACACTTCCCAGCTGCATGACTCTGGGCAAGTCCCTTCACCCCCATTGCCTAGCCTGAACTGCTCTTCTATCTTGGAACCAATACTTAGCATTGATTCTAAAATAGGATGTAAGGTTTTTTTTAAAATAAATACCACTGATCCTCCCTTCTATCTCTTAGCCAGTACCATATTGTTTTGATGACTGCTGCTTTATAGTATAGCTTAATATCTGGTACTGCTAAGCCACCTTCCTTCGTTTTTTTTTTTCATTATTTCCCTTTATATTCTTCATCTTTTGTTCTTCCAAATAAACTTTGTTATATTTTTTTCTAATGCAGTAAAAAAGGTTTTTGGTAGTTTGACAGGTATGGCACTAAATAGGTAAATTAATTTGGGTAGAATGGTCATTTTTATTATGTTAGTTCGTCCTACCCATGAGCAATCAATGTTTTTGAATGTTGGAGGGGATGTGGCAAAATTGGAACATTAATGCACTGCTGGTGGAGTTCTGAACTGATCCAACCATTCTGGATGGCAATTTGGAACTATGCCCAAAGAGCAATAAAAGAATGCCTGCCCTTTGATCCAGCCATACCATTGCTGGGATTGTACCCCAAAGAGATCATAGATAAACAGACTTGCACAAAAATATTTATAGCTGCGCTCTTTGTAGTGGCAAAAAACTGGAAAGCAAGGGTATACCCATCAATTGGGGAATGGCTGAACAAATTGTGGTATATGCTGGTGATGGAATACTATTGTGCTTAAAGGAATAATAAACTGGAGGAATTCCATGTGAACTGGAAAGACCTCCAGGAATTGATGCAGAGTGAAAGGAGCAGAACCAGGAGAACATTGTACACAGAGACTGATACACTGTGGTAAAATTGAATGTACTGGACTTCTGTACTAGCAGCAATGCAGTGACCCAAGACAATTCTGAGGGATTTATGGAAAAGATGCTACCCACATTCAGAGGAAGAACTGCAGGAGAGGAAACACAGAAGAAAAACAACTGCTTGAACACTTTGGTTGATGAGGACATGATTGGAGATGTAGACCCGAAAAGACCACACCAATGTAACTATCAATAATATGTAAATAAGTCTTGACTGATCACACTTGTTAAAACCAGTGGAAATTCAAGTTAGCTATGGGGGGTGCGGGGGGGGGGGGTTGAGGGGGTGAAAGGTAAAGTAAAAACATGAATTATGTAACCATGGAAAATTTTTCTAAAAATTAAAAATTAAAAAAAAAATTTGCCATCACTGTGGTCTGACAGTAATGCCATTTTCATCCTCACTGAAGGTGTCCCAAGATAAGGTCAGAATGGGTACATGATTTAGACATAAGTGGTGATAGATAGCACAAGCACAGAATACTTTATCCATCAGACTTATGGATAAGGGAAGAATTTATATCAAACAAGAGATAGAGAGCATTATGAGATGTAAAATGAATAATTTTTTATTATTTTCAATTAAAAGCTTTTGCACAAAAAAACTAATACAACCAAAATTAGAAGGGAAGCAGAAAGCTAGGTAAGAATTTTACTTTTCTCTCATAAAGGCTTTGTTTCTCAAATATATAGACAACCAGATCAAATTTATAAGAATATAAATCCTTCCCCAGTTGATAAATGGTTAATGGATATGAATAGGCAGTTTTCAGATGAAGAAATCAAAGCTACCTCTAGTCATAATAAAAGTGTTCTAAATCACTATTGATTAGAGAAATGCAAATTAGAACAAGTCTGAGGTACCAGATCTCATCTAGTGGATTGGCTAATGTGACAGAAAAGGAAAATGATCAATGTTAAATGGGGGGAAATCGGGACACTAATGGTGTTGGTGAAGTTGTGAACTGATCCATCCATTCTGGAGAGCAATTTGAAACTATGCCCCAAAGGATATGAAATCGTGCAGACCCTTTGATCAAGCAATGCCACTTCTAGTTCTATATCACAAAAAATCAAATAAAAAAGAAAAGGACATACTTGTACAAAGATGTGTATAGCAGCCCTTTTGTGGTGGCAAAGAATGGGAAATTGAGGGGGCGTCCATAAATTTGGGAATGGCTGAACAAATTGTGATGAATGATTGTGGTGGAATACTATTGTGCTATAAGGAATGACAAGCAGGAAAAAAAGAACTGATAGAGTTTGAATACAGATCTAAGTATACTATTTTTCATTTTATTTTCTTCATTGATTATATGTGTGTATACAAACATGTGTATACAGATATATGTATAAACACATATAGACACATGTGTGTAGGTATGTCTTCTATACCATGACCGATTTGGAAATGTATTTTGCATGATTGCACAGGTATAAACTAAATTAAATTGCTTGCCATCTGACAGTTTAGAACTATGTACCCCCAAAGTCAGTATCTTCAAGGACATAAAAGACTTAGGGAAAGGGTCCATCTGTAAAATAATGTTTTTTAAAATACATTTTATTGATGTCTTTTCTTTCTACACCTCCCATATTCCCCACTATACCCTTTCTCACATCTCTTCCCAAATAGCCATCCCTTATAGCATTTTAAGATCCATATTATTAGATGCAGGTATCTTCTGGGAGGTGCCTTCTGAAGCATTGCCTTTGGAACAAACATTGGTCATTAGGATTCTCAAGCAGTCGGTACTCATTGCTTTGTCCTCTTGGTTCTTTCCATTGAGGTTGCTGTAGTCCTTGTACGCATTATTTTCCTGGTTGTCTGTACTTCACTCTGCATCAGTTCATGTTAAGTCTTTCCCTGCTTCTCTGTAATCATGATACACATCCTTTATAATAGCACAGTAATAATATTCCACCATTACATTCATGTACCCTGATTTATTTAGTCATTTCCCTACATCTACATTTTTCCCAGTTCTTTGATATTACAAAAAGGACTTTGGTGTATATAGGGCCTTCTTTTTGTCATTGACTCTTTTGGTGTATAAGCTGGGTCAAAGGATATGGACATTTTAGTTGCCACTTTATTTTGTATAATTCCAAATTGCCTTCCAGAATGGGTGAACCAGTTCACAAGTGCCACCAGCAATACGTCAGTGTACCTATATTTCCACAACCCTTCTGACATTTACTATTATCTTTTGTCACCTTTGACAATTTTCTGGGTCTGAGACGAGACCTCAGGGTTGTTCGGATGTGCATCTCTCTTGTTAGTGATTTGGAACATTCTTTCCTATAGTCAGTAATAACTTGAAGTTGTTTTGATATTGTTTTCCATATCCTTTCACTACTTACCTAGTGGAGAATGACCCTCATTTTTATGTATTTGTTAGTTATCTCTATTTCTTAGCAAAGGCATTTAATAAGGTTTTCTTATGGTCAACCACCTCCTTTTTTACCCTCATTGCATTAAAACTTGCACAATATCACAGGAAAAAACCATTGCTTGCCATCTTAAGGAGGAGAGAGAAGAAGGGGAGGAGGGAAGAGAGGGGAGGGAATAAAGGAAAGATTTTAGAACTCAAAAATTTGGGAAATGATTGTAAAAGTGATTTTTGCACATAATTAAGAAAAATAAAATAATATTTAAAAAAGAAATGAAGAGCAGGATGATTTCAGAAAAATCTGGAAAGACTTCATAAACTGATGCAAAATGAAGTGAACAGAACCAGTAGAACATTGTACTTAGTAACAGCAATATTGTACAATATTTATGAATAATTTAGCTATTCTCAGCAATACAATGATCCAAGACAATTCCAAAGGATTCATGATGAAAAATGCCATCTACTTCCACAGAAAGAATTGATGGTGTCCAAATGCATACTGAAGCATATTATTTTTCACTTTCCTAATTTTCATGGTTTTTTTGGTCTATATTTTTTCACAACATGACTAACATGGAAACGTTTTGCGTGTAATGAGCATGATGTATAACCTATATCAAACTGCTTGCCACTTCAGGGAGAGGGGAGGAGGGATGAAGGGAGAGAATTTTGAACTGAAAAATTTTAAAAATGAATGTTAAAGAAGCAGTTAGGTGGCATAATAGATACCAGGCTTGGAGATGGGACATCCTAGGTTAAAATCTGGCCTCAGAAATTTCCTAGGTATGTAATCCTTGGCAAGTCACTTAACCCCAATTGCCTAGCCCTTACTGCTCTTCTGCCTTAGAACTGATAACTAGTATCAATTCTAAGAAAGAAGGTAATGGGTTTTTTAATGAAAGTTAAAAATTATTTTTATATGTAATTAAAAAAATAAAATATTTTTTTTCAAGAGTAGGGGTTAGAGATTAAGAAGGGGATTGGTTGGTTGTTGACCTAAAGAAGACCAAAATGATATCGCAAGGGCGATAAATTTTGACTCAGGCATAAATTTGATTTAAGTAAAGTGAAGTTGCATAGTCATTGGTCTCACTGAGCCATCAAAGTCCAGTGGCGAGTTTCGATGACTTCCGGGGGCAGAGCCAAGACGGCGGAATAGAGCAGTAAAACTCAAGGTCACCATGAGATACCTTCCAACCAATATCAAAGTAATGCCATAAAACGAATACAGGAGTGAAAGAACCAACAAGGAGACAGAAAGAAACAACTTTCAAGAAAAGAAAAACTTAAAATGTAGACAGAGAACATCTGGGGCACTGGAGTGAGAGGGGAGCACAGTCAGCAAGACTATAGCAAAGAGTGAAGTGCAAGCCACATACCTCCACCCCACATCTGCTGTGCCTGGTTGAGAACCTGAGCCCAAGCCAACATTCAGATCCTAAGACAATGCCTGGGCTAATAGAGGTCCAAGCCAATGCACACTCTTGAGGTTTCAAACCTGTGGTGAAGTCCAGAATCCCAGTCCAGGGCAGTCTGTGCTGAAGTGGGCTGATCTGTGTGGTCCCAGAGCTAATCCATGAGTCCCAGTCTGAGCCTATGGTGAGGACATAGATCCCAATTTGGGGTAGCTGAATGACCCAAGCGGGGGGGTCCAGATCTTTTTGCCAGGGGCTCAGGGCATATCTCCAGGATAGGGCAGTTAATTGTGTGCCTGATAGAATCAAGTACACAGTGAGACCAAAAATTTGTGCCTGAGCCTGGGGCTAGAATTTGAGAAACCCCTGACCTGATCAAGTTCATATTGAGATCAAAAGCTTACACCCAAGCCTGAGGCAAATCTTTAAGCTATCAACATCTCAAGGATTAATTGAATTAGCAGTGGGAGGCAGCCCTTAAAGCTTCTGGCACTCAGGCCATTATACCATCTCCAAAGAACTAAAACTGGCAGAAACTCAGAAAATAAGCTAAG
>NW_025344614.1:0-6130 GCF_016433145.1 Gracilinanus agilis
TCTATTTCATCAGCGTCCCCACCCTCCTACAGACCACAGAAAAGGGCTCTGCATCCTTGATCTGTTCAACACATGTTATTACTTAGCTGACTGACCCACTTTGACATTAACATTTTTTTGGCAAAAGATCTCCAGAGGACAAAGCACCAGAAATGAGTGGAACAAAGGGTTCAGATTCTCCCCCAAAGGCCCCCTCAAAGGCCTTCTCTCCTCAGTATGATCCTTTCTTCCCTCTCCACCCTCCCCAAAACACAGCATATAGACAACGATGATGCAATGTCTGTCCTCTTTCAAGTGCCTGAGTCAGCCTGGAAGTCTCCATTTGGTTCTTATTGTGTTTTTAGATGACTGTCCTGGGAAAGAAAAGAAGAAAGTTTTTGTAATAAGGCTAGTCACATAAGATTTCCTTTTTCCATATGACTGACAGCTGGGAACTCTTCAGGGAATGCACGCACTGGGATAGATGTGCTGTCCAAGGTGGCTGGAAACACATGGGGTTGACTGCCCAGGACTCTTACCCACTTAGAGGAGGTTTCCCTCACTGCTCAGTGTGAGCTGTTTAGGCTCCCCAGGTGTAGCTGACTCACTTATTAGCCTCCAAAGGACAAGTCCAGGAACAGAGAGATTTTCTTTTCTTTCTTTTATTTTTTTTAAACCCTTCCCTTCCATCTTAAAATCAATACTGTATATTGGTTCCAAGGCAGAAGAGTGGTAAAGGCTAGACAGTGGATTTAAGTGACTTGCTCAGGGTCACACAGCTAGGAAGTATCTGAGGTCAGATTTGAACTCAAGACCTCCCATCTCTAAGCATGGTTCTCAATCCTTTGAGCCACCTTGCTGCCCCTAAAGCAGTGAGATGTTAAGGGAAAAGGAAGAGGGAAACCAAAAAGGTAGAACCTGGAAGTAATTCCAACCTAAGCCTGATAACAAACAAAAGATTCGGGGAAACTCTGCCATTTAGGTAAATCACTCTATGTCTCAGCTTCTTTATTTATAAAAAAAAGTTATCAGGTGTGAAATGACCTCTGAAGAGCCTTCCAACCCTGATATTCAGAGTTTTACTTGTTCATTCAGTCCTTCAATAAATATTTCTTACTGGATGCAGAATCTTCTACTAGATTTTGGACTGGATGTTTGTCATTGTTGAATTGCCTCATTCTTTGTGACCTCATTGGGGTCTTCTTGGCAAAGATATTGGAGCAGTTTGCCATTTCCTTCTTCAACTCATTGTACAGATGAGGAAACTGAGGCAGAGTTAAGTCACAAAAGTAGTGAGTATCTGAGACTGGATTTGAACTTATGAAAATGAGTGTTCCTCATTCCAGAACCAGCACTCTAACCCACTGCACCACCTAGCTGGACACAAAGAAGATATTGATTAAGGGAATATCTGAACAGTTTATAGTTTAGTTGGGGACAAAGAGGGTAAAGTGTTTTCCTATAGTTTTCACCCTTCAGATCAACTAAGGGACACATTTTATTTATTATTAAAATGTTTTTAAACTTTTCCCATGGTTGCATGTCTCGTGTTGTCTCCCTCCTCTCTTCCTTCCCCACTCCCAGAGTTGACCAGCAATTCCCCTGGGTTATAAATGTGTTATCACTCAAAACCCATTTCCATATTATTCATTTTTGTTATAGAGTGATCTTTTAAAACCAAAACCCCGAATTGCATGCCCATATAAACAAGTGATAAATCATATTTTTCTTCCACATTTCTACTCCCATAGTTCTTTCTCAAAAATCCCTCAGAATTGTCCTGGATCATTGCATTGCTATTAGTAGCAGAGTCTATTACATTTGATCATCCCACAATGTTTCAGTCTCTGTGTACAATGTCTTCCTGGTTCTCTCATTTCACTCCTCATCAGCTCATGAAGGTCTTTCCAGCTCATATGAAAACCAAGCAGTTCCTTATAGAACAATAGTGTTCCATCACCATCATACACCACAATTTGTTCAGCCTTTCCCCAATCAAGGGACACCCCCTCATATGCCAATTATTTTCCTACCACAAAAAGCTTATCTATAAATATTTTTGTACAAACAGATCCTTTCTCATTAAAAAAAATCTCTTTGGAATATAAACCTAGTAGTGGTATTGCTGGATCAAAAGACATGCATTCTTTTAAAGTCTTTTGGGCATAATTCCAAATTGCCTTCCAGAACAGCTGGAAGGACACATTTTTTATTTTTATTTTTCTTAAACCCTTACCTTCCATCTTGGAATCAATACTATGTGTCGGTTCCAAGGTAGAAGAGTGGTGAGGGCTAGGCAATGGGGGTCAAGTGACTTGCCCAGGGTCACACAGCTAGGAAGTGTCTGAGGCCAGATTTGAATCCAGGACCTCTGTCTCTAGGCCTGGCTCTCAATCCACTGAGCTACCCAACTGTACCCCCAGGACACATTTTTAAAAGAATTATTCCTGGCTCACTGGATTGAGAGCCAGGGCTAGAGAGAGTAGGTCCTGGGTTCAAATCTGGCCTCAGACTGTGCCCAGCTGTGTGACCCTGGGCAAGTCACTTAACTCCCATTGTCTAGTCCTGACCATTCTTCTGCCATGGAACCAATACATAGTATTGATTCTAAGATGGAAGGGAAGGGTTTTAAAAAATTAAGAATAAGGAACATTAAACCATATTCAGAAAAAAGACAAGTAAAAAATTAATTTTAGTTCCATATTCTGACCACTTAAAGTGAGAGGGGGCAGTTGGAGAAGAAAAGATGGGGGAGAATTATAGTGAGGGGGAAGGGAGAGTGAGAGGGTGGGGAGAGAGAGAGAGAGAGAGAGAGAGAGAGAGAGAGAGAGAGAGAGAGGAAGAAGGAGAGGAGAGAGAGGGGGAGGGAGAGAGAAACAGAGATAGAGAGTGAAGAAGAGAGGGAGATGGGGAGAGAGAGAGAGAGAGATTATCATAGTTGCTTTTTAGGAAGATCAGTCTGACAGATGAGTGGATAAGCTGGAGCAAGGAGAGACTTGCAGCAGGCAGGCCTACCAGCAGAATATTGCAGTGAGTTCAGATGTGAGGTGATGGGGTCTGCACCAAGGTGGTGTCAGTGTCAAAGAAAAGAAGCGAGCCTATGCCAGAAATGCTGCCAAGGTAGAAACTAGGCAATTGGTTGAACATGGAGAGGAGCAAGGAGTTGAGGATGACATCTAGGTTGTGAACTTGGGTACTTAGAGAAGCATGGGAAGATTTCTATGAAATGATGTCAATGTGAAGTAATCAGACCTAGGAAAAATAACATACAAAAAGACCATAACAATAGAATGAACAACAGAACATTGAAAACAGAACACCAAGAAATTATGGTCAAACCTAGCCCTGTTTTTCTGCTTGGCTATTGCCTGTTTGGACCATTATTTCAGGATAGCCTCTGACCATGGTTTCCTTCACATGTGAATCCACTCTCCAGGCTTCTCCTCAACAACTGCTCGCTTCCGGCACAGCATGCTTTTTCCCCTTTTTAACTCCAATTTATGTACTATTGAAACTCATTAAAATGTAAGCTCTTGGGGCAGCTGGGTGGCTCAATGGATGGAGAAGCAAGCCTATAGATGGGAGGTCCTAGGTTCAAATCTGGCCTCAGTAACTTCCTAGCTGTGTGATCCTGGGCAAGTCACTTGACCCCCATTGCCTACCCTTACCACTCTTCTGCCTTGGAGTCAATACACAGTATTGACTCCAAGACAGAAGGTAAGTGTTTTAAAAATATATATAGTTTTATATATGTATATATATATATATACATATAAAAATATAAGCTCTTGCTTGCTTGTATGTCTTTCCTCAGTGCTTAGCTAATGCCTCACATTTAATAAATGCTTTGTCTAGCTATTTCTTTTGTGATTTCTTGCCCTCTCTAAATTCCCACTCCTTCAAAATTCATCGAAGGGTCATGGTGAGATAAAAGTGGGAATTGTGGAGAGGCAAATTAAGGATTAATGCAAGAGAAAAAATGTCACAATTAAAATGGTTCAAAGGCAGAATGGAGTTTTCTGGAAGTATTGAGCTTTCCTTTACAAAAGACAAGCTCTCTAGATACTATTATAGAACCTCCTCTGGGCTCACATTCCCAATTCCAACTTGCAGCAACAGATTTGGGTCCTCACAGGGTGACTCTTCTCAGAGGTCTAAAGGAGGGGTAGTACCGTGAATGGAACACCAGACCTGGAGTTGGGAGGACCTAGATTCAAATCTGACCTCAGATATTTCCTAGCTGTGTGACCCTGGGCAAGTCACTTAACCCCCATTGCCTAGCCCTTACCACTCTTCTGCCTTGGAACCAATGCACAGTATTGATTCTAAGACAGATGATAAGGGTTTAAAACAAAACAAACAAAACAAAAAATATATGATGAACATTTATAAATGTCTTTGCTATTCTTAACAATACAATGATCCAAGATAGTCCTCAAGGACTCATGATGAAAAATGCCATCTACCTCCAGAGGAAGAAATGATGGAGTTTAAATGCAGATCAAAACATACCATGTTTCACTTCATTTCTTCACATTTCTTTTGTTTGAGTTCTCTTTCACAAAAGGACTGATATGGAAAGATATTTTACCCTTAAAAAAAAAAAGGATCCAGTGAATAAGAAAAGACTGCAAGTAAGGGGAGAGAGAATGATCAAAGGACCAAGTTCCTGAAGATTTGTGCAAGGCATATGGTTAGTAAATCGTCAAAGTGGAATTTTGCCCCAGGTCTTCTGTTTTTAATTCCAGCATTCTTCTTCTTAGCGGGGAAGCACAGGGTAGTGGCTGACATTCAGAGGCTGCCTGACTAAAGGCAAGTCACTTGATCTCTAAGAACCTCGATTTCCTTCTCTGTAATTACCTCCCTCGAAAGGTTGATGGGAGAGCAATGCTTTGTTAGCTTTGAAGTGCTCTACAAATATGAGACATAATAGCTATCTTTAAGTATTTGAAGGGCTGTTGTCTTCTTTTTGACAGAACAAAGGAAGATAGAACCAGGAGATAAAAGTGGGAATTGTGTAGAAGCAAGTTTAGGAGTGATATTTAAGGGGGGAAATGTCACCATTAAAACATCTCAAAGGCAAAATGGAGTTCTCTGGAAGTACTGGGTTTTCCTTTACTGTGATGGATCTTCAAGGAAAGTTTGGATGACTTATCCCATATGTTTCTGTGGGGATTCTTTTGGGGTATGGGGTTGGCTGGTTTCTACCATCTTTTCCAACTTAAAATCTATGATGTTATTAAATCTATGATTGTATTATGGGCAGGTAGGAGGCACAGGGGATAGAGGGCTAAGCCTGGAGTCAGAAGATTCTTCTTCCCGAGTTCAAAATTTGGCCACAAAATACTTCTTAACTGTGTGACCCTAGGCAAGTCACTTAATCCTATTTGCCTTAGTTTTCTCATCTGTCAAATAAAGAAGAAAATGGCAAAGCACTCTAGAATCTCTGCCAAGAAAACCCCAAATTAGGTAAAAAAGTCATGAAAACAATATGGGTAATATGGAAATACATATTGCAAGAAAGCACTGGCATTACCTATATCAGACTATTTACTACCTTGGAGAGGCAAGGAGAGAGAAAATCTAAATTGCAAAATATCAGAAAAAATTGTTAAAAATTGTTTTTAGGGAGCAGCTGGGTGGCTCAGTGGATTGAGAGCCAGGTCCAGAGACAGGAGGTCCTGGGTTCAAATGTGGCCTCAGACACTTCCCAGCTATGTGACCCTGGGCAAGTCCCTTAATCCCCATTGCCTAACCCTTATTACTCTTCTGCCTTGGAACCAATGCACGGTATTGATTCTAAGACAGATGATAAGGGTTTAGAAAATGTTTCTGCATGTAATTGAAAAATACAAAATTTAATTTAAAAATTTTTTAAAGAAAAACAAAAATTGTCATGAAAGATGATTGAATGACAACATGATTATATTAGACTATATCTCCCCTTATTATAAGGATCATACAACAAGCCAAATATTTTTTAATTCAAAGATATTTTATTTTCCCAATTACATGTAATAATAACTTTCATCATATGTTTTCCAAAATTGTAAGAACCAAAAGTTCTTCTTCTCTCTCTTCCTTTCCCTTCACTTAGAGATGATAAGCAGGTTGATATTAATATAATCAATAACTTATTATTATATTTTAT
>NW_025344615.1:0-5734 GCF_016433145.1 Gracilinanus agilis
GCCAGAAATAGTTCAGTAGACTGCCAGACTGATTTTTAAATCCAACATTCCCTTCTTTTTCTTTTGATCCTGAGGAATCATCCTCAGGTGGTCCTTTAAAGATTGGTGACTGCACACGCCATATCAAGGGTGGGGGTTGTCAGGGAATGCTGATGCAGGACCAAAAGCTAAATGGTGTTAATTCATTCCTTTACAAAAGCTGCTAGGCAGTTAAGAATAAGGGGAAGGATACATAGTGGAAGCAAAGGGATTTTCCTGCCTATAGTTTGCCTGAAAAAATTTTTCACTATGGGGGTACAGTGTTCTATGCTGTCTCTGGGGTACAATGTCCCACAATATCCCTATACCATCTCCCCTCCCCTCCTCCAAATGTCTAAGGGAAGAGGGTCGATGGTTTCCATCTTCTGTAGCTTCTTCAAGCTGAGAAGGGGCGTAGAATCTCTGAGAGGGGGAACAGGAGGAGGAGCTGTGGGCACAGGGTCTTCAGGGGCACCTCTGCAGCGAATGCCAGGGTCCTGAAGGCTTGGAGACCAGAGACTGTTTCCCCAGACTGACAGACAGGTCACAAGGGGGAGCATCCATCCCTAAGGCATAAGTATAGAACCTAGGACTAGGGCAAAAACTAGAACACCAGATACAAAAAAAGAAAATTAGCACAATAGAAACTGATATTAAACATTAACATTTGGGTATCTTAGCCAACAGATTTTATCCCCAGAAATCATCCTCTGACAGAAATTAAACTTTTTAGGAAATTTGATCCCTAAGTTGTTTGCAGAGTTGGCATGTGATGTTTCTGTTAAAAAAATATCCTTTCATAAGGCCCACATTAATATGGCATCTATAACTACTTGAATAACAATATTTTACAGATAAATTTCTTTATCCCAGATCCTGGAGGAAATCCAGAAAGCCCTGGGTTATTTCTAGGGTCAAGATCTGAACTTCAGCTGTGGTAAATTAAGGCTGCAAGCTACAAGTCATCTATCACTAAACTTCACCTACTTCTCAAAGTGTGTTCCCTAACAATTTGACAATTTTCAGTTATTAACCGAATAGGTTGTTTGGGGAGATGGAAACATTAATTTACAATTTGCATTAAGTGCTGATTATGGGAACTTGCTCCAAAAAGGGAAGGCAGATAGGAAAGCATTTCCTCATGTCCCAAGGACACATAGTGAGGGGCTCCATGTGTAGGCTAAAGCTGTCACTGGCTCATGCCATCCTTGTGTCACTCAAGCATTAGTAGCCTAGATGGTCAGAAGAGGTCCAGTCCAAGTTGAGCCCTAGAATTGCCTCTCTAACCATCACAGAACATTCTCTGTCTTTTGCACTGTATCACTACTGGATCCCAGAAGCCTTTTCCTTCCTTAAAAGACAAGTCTTTCCCATTACAGCTCAGAGAAATTCTGCTAAGCAGCATTCTGGAAACAATTTCCATACCCTCAAACAAGCCTTTCACATCCCTACCAGGCTGATCACTCAGTTATTCTTACATATTTTGGCAATAATTAACATATCACACTTTAGTCACAAAACCTGAATTAAGGAACAGGAGTGCTGGACTGAGTAGCTCCACAGTAAATATAAATCAGGGCTGTATCATCTCCTGTATCTGGACCATCTGAAAGACTAAGACAAGCCATACAGGAATCTCTTCAGTGTAACTTTCAAGAGAAATTCCAGAACTATTTATGATTTTCCCAACACCATATACACTAACTTTAGAAATTATCCCTAGGTCAGGGATCCAATTAAAAGAGTAGAACATCTATCTATTCTCTTTCACCTCCCTATCTGTTCTCTTTCATCTCTCCTTCTCTCTCCTTCTTCCTCTCTTTTTCCCTCAAACCCTCTGCTTAAAAAGCAGAACACAACTTCCATTTACCCATCACGAATCTGCATACTCAGGACATCCAAGTCTCTCTTTCTTCTGTATTCAAACACAACACACCTTACCTCTTCACTTTCTCTGACTCTCTATTACCATCACAAAAACAAACATACCATTTGGTATCCCTTCAAATGCTAATCAATAACTCCCAAGAATTGAGACACTGTAACTTTAGCATAGTGCTCATTATAAGATTCAGTTCATAGTACAAATTGGTAAACTGAGGTAACCACTGAGTATTGAACAAAACCCATGGTACAGTCAGATTTACAATGAGCTTTTGCTTACATTCAAACAACACTTAAAGCACATGTTTTAGCAACAATTTACATAAAAATCATACTTAAAGGAATATCATAAAGCATGTAGTATTACAGGGTCTATTTTCAATTACAAGATTTGAAACCTTTTAAGCACTATAAACCTTAAAGAAAGCCTTTTGACAAGTAGGCTGCTTATCTAATTTCAAGAGCAGGGAATCAAATTTAATAATGAAGTTAGTCAATTTTAATACACTGAGATGGAAAACCATTTATGATAACTTTTAAACCCAAAAAATATTTTTAATCAATTTAAACAGATACACCTCTGGCCACACCCTGATAGCCAAAGCCCAGAGGATCTCAGACAGATACCCACTCACTAAATGCCTGAGTGCAAGGAGTCATGTCCACGCTCTTTGAAAAGGATACTTCTAAGCTAAACTTGGAGTCCTCTCATCCTCAGGGCCTCCTTCTCGAACCCAGGGGTTCACCATTTGCACCCCTATAACAACTGTACTGCTAAAAAAGAACCTGTTTTACAAGATATCCATGACTTTTCAATCAGCTTTTACTTGCTTGAACATCTCTTTAAAACTCTGAAGTATACAATTAAAATATACTCATCTTTAAACTCTTTAAGATCTTATGTACTGTGTTACTATATCAGTTCCTAAGTATCAAAGTGGAACAATTAAAAGTATTTCTCTCTTTTCCTTCCTGTTTGCAAGGAAGAGTTTATGAGCAATTTACCCTAAGGCTGCCTGGCTTGATTTAGGTTTTTATGACTTAACAACCTTGTCTCTTATCTCTCTTTACAAAGTGAGATCACCTACAATTTAAAATTTAGCATGTGCCAAAATCTTCATAATAAATTATTTTCAACAGACTTTAGTTTGAACTCCACAACTTCCAAATAACTTTAAGTCCTTTAGCAATCTTTCAGTATGTAAACAACTGAATTTCAAAGCCATTTACTTTTATTCCTTTCAGACCTCTGTTTAAGACAGAATAGAACCTCTAGTTCAGTTTCCTTTTACCTCAAAGCATTGTTTACATAACTGATTAAATTCCATCAATATTATCCTGATTTACCATTTGTTCTAGAATTCACACCTATTATTTCTTTATCAATTACTCTTATTTCCTCTGGCTTCTCTTCCTTTACCATTATTGCAAAAAAGAGGAAAGGTACTATATTTAATTGCATGTAATCCTATTAGCTTCCTGGGCTGGTCAAATTTTCTCTTGTTAATTTCATACAGTTCATATATTCTTAACCTATTGAAAAACTTAATTCTCTTTATAGTCCAAATGCATACATATTTTGTATTCATTCATCATTACTTTCTAGCAATTTGACTCTAAATGCATGTTAATCTCTAGATCACAAATTCCTTCTTATACATTGCACACATTTTTACCAAATTTTCAGTACCTGTATTATTAAAATCCATGCACAGATTAACCACTTTAAAAACTTCTTGTGTATCATATGATTACATGTTGCTAGTTCTGACAGCACATACATTTAAAGAACATCTCATTTTAAAATACCAAGTTTAAATTCTAGAATAAGTTCTCAATAATAACATTACAACTTTTTCTGAATGACTTTTACATCTACAAAGTAGCCAATACAATTTTTGACCTTATAGAAAAAACATTGCCTCTCTGTGTCAGACTGGCTATTAACCACATTTAGACAATTCTCAATTCACTGAAACCAAGGCTTAACAAACTTCTAACCATGAGTTTTTGTGCTCAATAAAATCTGGTTAATATTTCACATTTGACTGACAAAACAGTTACCACAATAAATAAAATTACATTGTACCATATCAACATCATTAGCAATCCTCAACCCTTAAAATCAGATCTTAAGTGAAAATGCTTCCAATTGTGGAGTAAAATCTCCCTTTTCTGCTCTGAATTTTTCTTTTTCACTCCTTTGGGGGCCCATCCAAAGGAAGAAAGAGGAAAAATCATTGAACAGATATTTTCTTTTGTCCTCTGCTGAGGATTTTTGACTGTGGGAAGTTCAATCTTTCAACTCCCCCTCTTTTTTTTTTCTTTTTTTTTTTTTTTTGTAATGTCCAATTTAAGAATACATAGAGACGAGACTGTGACAAAGACAACAATAAACAAAAACATACAACCTTATGACAAGCATGCTTTAAAAGGAAAAAAATCAGTTCTTTAGGATCCATGTTTAAAAAGAAATATTTGCAGTGAGAAAGCTCATTAAAACAGTTGCAGCACACTGGCCCCTTCAACTGAGGGTACTCAGGTACAGCCATCAGCCATCTGATTGGCTGAGCTGACTTCCTTGTCCCCTAACTCTCCCTGTGCTTTACACTCTGATTGACCAAACTTGTCTCTCTTTTTGGCTGTGATTTCTAACAAATGCTTCTTGTAGCACCTAAACAGACTGCTATCTGCTAACTGTGGGCATTGGAAGTGAGCTGTTCATTAAGCTGGCTGTGTTTCTTAAGGAAAGAACTTTGAACTTTCAAATCCCCTCCTGTTCAGATGTTAAATCTGCCTCCAGGTCTGAGAGGTTTCTTTAGAATCCTCTCCCTATTCAAATATTGTCTGCTGCTGGAGTAGCACAGTTCCTCCAGTCTGAACTGTTAAGTCTGCAGCCCCAGCAGCAGTTCCTCCAGTCTGGGAGGTGAGAAATGTAGATGTGGGAAGGGGAATTGCCAAATGTTTGCAGTTTTCCCCTCTGAACTCGCCTTGAAGCTGGGGAAACCAGCAAGCACCAGGTTGACTCTCCCTGGCTCATGATAAGGACGGAAATAACACCAAAGACACAGACCCAGCCAGGACACACAAAAGACGAACTAAGGACGGTTTAAACCTGACAGATTCCTGACTGGCCAAGACAACACAAGACAAAGGTGCGCACGCTCACACTCACTTGCCTGGGGGAGCCCAGACAGATCCCAAACAATTAATATGGGGATCCTGCCTCAGTCCTCTCTCTCCTCCCAACCTCCAGTGCGTCCACTGGCCTTCCTCAGGGGACTCGAACCCCTGACTTGGGGCCTCAATCCCCAAGAAAATCCGGCTGGACTCGAACCGACCGGACGGACTCCAAAGACAAAACTCGAACCTTTTGCTTTGGGGTCCTGTGAGGCCTCAAACCTCACCAGTTCCCGTAGTAATTCCAAGGGAATAGAGAGATCAATTGGTCTACGTGGCCTGCCAGTCACACACAGCACTTGCTCCCAGGGTTTCCAACCTTTGTCCACATGGATCAAAAGGAACTGCATACTGCCCCAGTTCTCTCTCAGAAACAGGTAGAAGGGGTGCCCCTGGCAGATGAGCTTGGCTTAGGTTCCTCCCTATCAATCCCGGAGCGGTGGGGCAAGCTAAGAACCACTTAGCTATATGCTTACCAGGGCATCACCTTCCCCATCAGTTCAATCACACATCCACACACATGCAGAAGGGGGCCTGTGGCAGGCTCCCTCCTCATGCAATGCAAGCACACAATCACACAACCACATGCACAGGCCACCCAACCCCAGATCTCCTCACCCTCTTGGCTCTTCTGGCAGCGGGTCCTTTCCTG
>NW_025344616.1:0-2521 GCF_016433145.1 Gracilinanus agilis
GGGGAGTGGGGAGGTCAAAAAAGGGAGGGGAGAAAAAGGGGGAGGGAATTCATTAGACCTTTAAAAATAAAAAGAGGGGAATAACAAGGGAGGGGGTAGAAAGGAAAGTTAATCAAGGTAGGGGAAAAGGGATACCAGCTCAAAGGAAACCACTGCTTTAAAAGGAAATAGTGTAAGAAGAAGGGATAGAATTAGGGGAGGACACCAAAATGTCAGTGAATACACAACTGAGAATTATAACTCTGAATGTGAATGGGATGAACTCACCCATTAAACAGAAGCAAAAATTTGAGTGGATTAGAAACCAAAATCCTACCATATGTTGTCTTCAAGAACACATATTAGGTGGGTGGACATACACAAGTTTCAAATAAAGGGCTTCAGCAAAATCTTTTGGGCTTCAAATGAGAAAGAAAGGCAGGAGTGGCAATCATGATTTCTGATAAAGCCAAAGTAAAAAGAGATATGATTAAAAAAGACAGGGAAGGTCATTACATCCTGATTAAAGGCAGTATAAACAATGAGGAAATAACACTGCTCAATATGTATGCACCAAATGGTATAGCATCAAAATTCATAAAGGAGAAACTGGCAGAGCTCAAGAAGGAAATAGATAGTAAAACCATAATAGTGGGAAATCTAAATATACCTCTTTCAGATTTTTCAGATAAATCAAACCAAAAAATAAATAAGAAAAAGGTAAGAGAGGTGAATGAAGTCCTAGAAAAATTAGATCTAATTGATATGTGGAGAAAAATAAATAGGGATAAAAAGAATACACCTTCTTTTCAGCTGCACATGGTACATTCACAAAGATTGACCATGTAATGGGGCATAGAATCATTGCAAACAAATGCAAAAGAGCAGATATAATAAATGTAACCTTCTCAGATCATAATGCAATAAAAATAAAAATTTGTAAGGGCACCTGGACAGGCAAATCAAAAACCAATTGGAAATTAAACAATATGATTTTCCAAAACCAATTTGTCGAAGAAGAAATCATAGAAACAATCAACAATTTCATTGAAGAGAATGACAATGATGAGACATCCTACCAAAATCTGTGGGATGCAGCCAAGGCAGTACCAGGGGGAAATTTATATCCTTGAGTGCATATATTAACAAATTAAGGAGGGCAGAGATTAATTAATTGGACATGCAACTCAAAAAATTAGAAAGCGAGCAAATTAAAAACCCCCAGATGAAAACTAAATTAGAAATACTAAAAATTAAGGGAGAAATTAATAAAATCGAAAGTAAAAGAACTATTTAATTAATAAATAAGACTAGAAGCTGGTATTTTGAAAAAACAGATAAAATTGACAAAGCACTGGTTAATCTAATAAAAAAGGAAAGAAGAAAACCAAATTGACCGAATTAAAGATGAAAAGGGACACCTCACCTCTAATGAAGGGGAAATTAAGGCAATCATTAAAAACTATTTTGGCCCAATTATATGGCAACAAATATAACAATTTAGGAGATATGGATGAATGTTTACAAAAATATAAATTGCCTAGATTAACAGCAGAAGAAATAGAATACCTAAATAATCCCATATCAGAAATACAAATTGAACAAGCCATCAAAGAACTCCCTAAGAAAATATCACCAGGACCTGATGGATTCACAAGTGAATTCTATCAGACATTCAAAGAGCAACTAATCCCAATACTATACAAATTATTTGATATGATAAGCAAAGAAGGAGTCCTACCAAATTCCTTTTATGACACAAATTTGGTACTGATTCCAAAGCCAGGTAGACCAAAAACAGAGAAAGAAAACTATAGACCAATCTCCCTAATGAACATAGATGCAAAAATCTTAAATAGAATATTATCAAAGGGACTCCAGCAAGTAATTAAGAAGGCAATCCACCGTGATCAGGTAGGATTTATGCCAGGAATGCAAGGATGGTTCAACATTAGGAAAACCATCCACATAATTGACCATATCAACAGTCTAACAAACAAAAATCACATGATCATCTCAATAGATGCTGAAAAAGCCTTTGACAAAATACAGCATCCATTCCTATTGAAAACACTGAAAAGTATAGGAATAGAAGGACCTTTCCTAAAAATAATAAACAGTATGTACCTAAAACCATCAACAAGCATTATATGCAATGGGGATGAATTAGAACCCTTCCCAATAAGATCAGGAGTGAAACAAGGATGCCCATTATCACCTCTATTATTCAACATAGTACTAGAAACACTAGCAGTAGCAATTAAAAAAAAAAAAAAAAAAAAAAAAAAAAAAAAAGGCAACGAGGAGACTAAGCTATCACTCTTTGCAGATGATATGATGGTATACTTAAAAAATCCTAGAGAATCAACTAAGAAGTTTGTAGAAATTATCAACAACTTTAGCAAAGTTGCAGGATACAAAATAAATGCACATAAGCCATCAGCATTAGGAAATTTCATTTGGAATAACAAAAGATCAAGAATATCAAGGGAAATAATGAGAAAAAAATGTGAAGGAAGGGGGCCTAGCAGTACCAGATATT
>NW_025344617.1:0-1226 GCF_016433145.1 Gracilinanus agilis
CCTCCCCCCTCCTCACAAAGCCTGGGCGCCCTCCTCCCCCTCCCCCCTCAGAGGTGATGAAGAAGGTTCCCAGCAGGAGCTTCCAGGCTCCACAACAACCCCCAGGAGCCTGCCTGTGGGCCCCAGGGGGAGGGCAGAGGACGGAACGAGGCCGGGGACTCACGGGTCGGATCTGCCCTTGCGCCCTTCGGCCGCTGCCAGGTTCTTGCACGGGCGCACGTAAAGCTCGAACTCTCCAAATGTCTCGTCGTAGTCCAGGGCCACCCGCACTGCGCCCCGGATATCTGGGGGCGGCCTCGGAGCCCCCTGGGGGCCGCTCAGCACTCTGCCCTTCGCCTGGACAGAAGCAGAGGGAGCCGCTCAGGACGGCCTCGCCCGTCCCGGGGTCCCCCCGGCCCTCCCGCGTCACCTCCGGAACCACAAAGGGGAAAGCCGCGGAGGGGAGGCCACCCTGGCTACGCTCCGTGGAGCGAGGCCGCTTCTGGGCAGGGGGAGCGCCCAAGGGGGCCACGACTTACGGAGGACGCGGCCACGTCCGAGGGGCTTTGGGGGTTAACCGGCTTCTTGGGATCTTGGTCAGGCTGGAAGCTTCCTTCGCGCTTCAGATCGGGCTCCATCTGGGCGACAACCAGCAGAGACGCACGCCATGGGCCCTGGCCTGCAGGCCGTGGACAGCCGCCTGTCCTCCCTCACTCCCACCCTCCGGGGCATTCTGGGGGCAGCCGGGGGAAGCCAAACCCGGCCCAGGGGCTCGGCCTGGGAAAGAGGCTTCCCGGGGCAGCTGAGGCTGGAGGCCTCCTGCCCTTGGGGGCAGCCGTCCCGCCTGGAACGGAGCCTCGACCTGGCTGGCCATGCGAGGCTCTCGAAGGTCCGCAGAGAGTCACTGAAAAGTAATGGCTTCCATCGTGACTGCACGCGACCCGGAGGGGGGAGCAACGCCTGCCCTGGCGGCTCTGAGCCTCAGGGAAACGGGGGAGGCGGGCTCAGTGGGCCGGCCGGCCCCATCTGGTGTTAATCCAGGGTGCTTCGGCCCCAGTTTACAGAGGCGGAAGCTGAGGCAGAGATCCGAGGCCGATGGAGAGAGCTCTCTGCCCCCCTCCCTGCCCAGGAAGCTCGCTCCTCCCAGGGTCCCTCGCGCTGTAACCTCCACCCCAAAGTGCTGCTCCTGCCCTCTGGGTTAGCCATGCACAGTCTCATCCCTCTCCCATAGGGTGACTGACGGCTCC
>NW_025344618.1:0-2055 GCF_016433145.1 Gracilinanus agilis
GGTGAAATGGGTGCACCCATGGTGAGCCCCCGCGGCCTTCTGGGAGCTGATACTGTCAGCTGGCAAAAACACTCATTTACTAATCTATTGGCTGCCATGATGGATTGAAGCTAAGCTCCAATGAGGCTTCCTTCAGCAGCCATAATCCAGCCAGAAGACCTGGACAGGCTCCCGGGTCTCCCCTTACAAGCTCTTTTCTGCACCCACTAGCTCTCACCCTTCACATCTAAGGAAGTAACCATAGTTTCTTAATTTGCCTGGGCCATCCAGCGGGGCAGTGCCTGGGGAATCAGCTTCCTGTCGAGTTGTTTTCTTGGTTCTTTAACTTCCTTTCTCTGAGGGCTTATCTAGACTTGAATTAACTCAGTGGTCTTTGACCTCCAGGTCACTGAGAGATGCCGTTAAACAAAGCAACAAAACGGAGAGCGAATTTTTCTTCTAACATATCCCCTGTGATTCTTTTGGGAGACGAGCCTGTTGAAATCTCCCCCCTTGAGATCTTTGGGAGATGAACATGCCTAGGCTCCCCAATGAATCATTTCAAATAAACAGCTCATTTCTCTAAAGATTCTCTTACTAGAGGTGTATAAAACATTGCACTTTACCTAGAGAGAATGACAACAATTGGGGTATAAGAGGGAGGAAAAGAGAAAACAAAAAAATGATCGATTGATAGACACATGGACAAAATGCCAATTGGGGCCAGGCCCCTTTGGCAAAAAGAGTTATATTCAGAATAAGCGATATGTTCAAACCCTTCAGTTCAGTTCATTGTATCCCAAAGTTCGCTCTGGATCTCTTGATGCAGTGTGTGGTTTCTACAGGCATCCTTATGGTACCTTCTCCCAGGTTGCTCCAAAAGGACAAACAGTGCAGAACGTCCCTGTTCTCACAAATTTTAAAACAGGATTTAGCAAATGTAATTTTTCAGAAAATCTATTTGACACATTTGGTAGATGATCTGCTCTTGGCTGCACCAAATGCCACGGTGTGCCTGGGAGATATAGCAAGCACCCTATCCTAGAGCTGTATAGGAGAGGCCACATGGTCCAAAAAGCAAAGCTTCAGTGGCGTTTCCCCAAGTCGAATATTTAAGGTTTGTTCTAACTGCTGGTGCCCGCTCCACTTCCCCTAGGTGCATTGAAGCTATTCAGAATTGACTGCCCCCTCCTCTAAGGAACAGTTGAGGGCAGTTTTAGGATCAGCAGCAGGGTTTTGTAGGCTCTCGCTATGGGGGCATCACTAAACCCACTATAGCTCTGACAAAAAATTTAGTCCCTGAACCATGTAGGCTAGATACAGAACAGCTGTGAGCTTTTTTAGACTTAAACCTGGCTAGCCTCTCTGCCCTGCTCTAGACATTCCAGATGACAAAAAAGCATTTACCTCTTATGTACACGGACACCGAGGGGTAGCTTCAGGCGTTTTAACGGAGACCTCAGGGCCTGGCCAGTGTCCAGTTGCTCATCATTTGGCCTGGCTGGACCCAGTAGCTTCAGGAGCCCCACCGTATCTTAGAGGCGTAGCTTCCCCAGCTTTGTTAGTAACTGCTGCTTTAGGGTTGGGCTGCCCTTCAGTAGCTCAGCTTGTAGAGTGGAGGACTCTAGACTATCTGTGGGAATCCTTAGGTTGCTAGTTCGATAAGTGCCATATTACATGGCCAGGCAGGGCCACTGGAGGCTCAGTAGCCTTCCTACGTAGCAGCCTGAGCTCTTCAGGAGCCGGGGCATGGGCTGAGGGGCCTTCGAGCCAAGGCTGGAGGAGCACTTTGGCAGGCATAGTTTGGTCTGGACAGTAACAGCATTTCTGTGGCACTTAGGGTGTGCCAGGGACCACACCGAATGCTTCTCAAACAGGATCTCATTTGGTCCAGGAGGGAGGAGGTGTCCCGATCCCTGTTGAATAGATGGGGAAACTGAGGCAGGCATCAAGGAAACCACTTGCCTCACTAGGCTGAGTCCAAGGCTAGAGAGACCTGAGCCCCGACACAGGCCAGAATGATTAGCAGGTTGCCTCTGAGCCTGAGCAGAGAGGAGTCTGGGAGCTGGGAGCCCC
>NW_025344619.1:0-1807 GCF_016433145.1 Gracilinanus agilis
ATAGTTGCATTGATGTGGTAGTTTCGAGTCTACATCCTCAATCATGTCCACCCCAACCCATGCGTTCAAGTAGTTGTTTTTCTTATATGTTTCCTCTCCTGCAGTCCTTCCTCTAAATGTGGGTAGCGTTCTTTACCATAAATCCCTCAGAATTGTCCTGGGTCATTGCATTGCTGCTGGTACAGAAGTCCATTGCATTCAATTTTACCACAGTATATCAGTCTCTGTGTACAATGTTCTTCTGGTTCTGCTCCTTTCACTCTGCATCAATTATTGGAGGTCATTCCAGTTCATATGGAATTCCTCCAGCTCATTATTCCTTTGAGCACAATAGTTTTCCATCATCAGCATATACCACAATTTGTTCAGCCATTCCCCAATTGAAGGACATACCCTCATTTTCCAGTTTTTTGCTACCACAAAAAGCACAGCTATAAATATTTTTGTACAAGTCTGTTTATCTATGATCTCTTTGGGGTACAAAACCAGCAATGGTATGACTGGATCAAAGGGCAGGCATTCTTTTATAGCCCTTGGAGCATGGTTCCAAATTGCCAGCCAGAATGGTTGGATCAGTTCACAACTCCACCAATGCATTAATGTCCCAATTTTGCCACATCCCCTCCAACATTCATTACTCTCCCCTTCTTTCATTTTAGCCAATCTGCTAGGTGTGAGGTGATACCTCAGAGTTGTTTTGATTTGCATTTCTCTAATTATTAGAGATTTGGAACACTTTCTCATGTGCTTATTGATACTTTTGATTTCTTTACCTGAAAATTGCCCATTCATGTCTCTTGCCCATTCATCAATTGGGGAATGGCTTGATTTTTTATACAATTGATCTAACTCCATATATATTTGAGTAATTAGACCCCTGTCAGAGTTTTTCGTTATAAAGATTTTTTCCCAATTTGTTGTTTCCCTTCTGATTTTGACTACATTGTTTTTGTTTGTACAGAAGCTTTTTAGTTTAATATAATCAAAACCATTTAATTTACATTTTGTAATTTTCTCTAACTCTTGCTTGGTTTTAAAATCTTTCCTTTCCCAGAGATCTGACAAGTATACGATTCTGTGTTCACTTAACTTATTTATAGTTTCCCTCTTTATATTCAAGTCATTCACCCATTCTGAATTTATCTTGATGTAGGGTGTGAGATGTTGATCTAAACCTAATCTCTCTCATATTGTTTTCCAAATTCCCCAGCAGTTTTTGTCAAATAGTGAATTTTTGTCCCCAAATTTGGGCTCTTTGGGTTTATTATAGACTGTCTTGCTGATGTCATTAACCCCAAGTCTATTCCATTGATCCTCCTTTCTGTCTCTTAGCCAGTGCCATATTGTTTTAATGACTGCTGCTTTATAGTATAGTTTAATATCTGGTACTGCTAGGCCCCCTTCCTTCACATTTTTTTTCATTATTTCCCTTGATATTCTTGATCTTTTGTTATTCCAATGAAATTTGTTATAGTTTTTTCTAATTCAGTAAAGGAGTTTTTTGGTAGTTTGATAGGTATGGTGCTAAATAGGTAAATTAATTTGGGTAGAATGGTCATTTTTATTATGTTAGCTTTTCCTACCCATGAGCAATCAATGGCTTTCCAATTGTTGAGATCCAGTTTTATTTGTTTGGAAAGTGTTTTCTAGTTTTTTTCGTATAATTGCTGTGTTTGTTTTGGTAGATCGATTCCTAAGTATTTTATATTATCTAGGGTGATTTTAAATAGTGTTTCTCATTCTAACTCTTGCTGCTCTAATGTGTTGGAAATGTATAGAAATGCTGATGATTTATGTGCATTTATTT
>NW_025344620.1:0-1967 GCF_016433145.1 Gracilinanus agilis
GTATATATATATATATATATATATATATGTATGTATATGTGTATATACATATACATATATATACACATATATGTATGTGTGTGTAAATATATATCTTTATGTCTATATGAAGCTATCCAAAATATAAATGCTACCTATTATTGACCATTGTTAGAAGGTGCCATTAAGGTAAATCATAACTAGCTATGCCTAAAGGAGAATATCTGAACCAAAGCTAATATCAATGCCCTGATCATTAAGGAAGGAATGTGAGGAGAATATACCTGTTCCAGGTTCATCAATAAATCCTGTGTTAGATATTCAGTGACATTAAGGTAAAACTAAGTATACTTTCACATGAACTTAACACTGTATTCTGGCCATTATCTCTGTTTACCCACATCTTGGGGCATTATAATAGGGGTTTTGGTATTGTGTATTTCCCAGCAGAACTCCACTACTAGATACCATCTTAGTTTCTGCTCTGAATTCCTCAAATCCCTGCACATTGGAAACCTCTAAATATGTGCTAATGTGTTTACTGAATAATGACTGAGAATGAGGTCCAATGAATGGGTGGATGCAACTGAAATGGAGATGTTAATTCAATATAAGAAAGGATTTTCTAATAATTCAAGGGTTTTCTAAATAAAGTACCTGGAAAGATAATCATTTTCTCTTCTCTGAAAATGTTTAGAGTGTCAGTGAGGTACAGAGGATTCCTATATTGGATAAGGAGTTGGAGCTAATAATCTTGAATGTTGTCCAAATAAAATATTCCATAAATTTCTCTTTAAATATTTATTTACCCCTTTTACACATTTTCCCTTCTAACTTGCCTCTAAAATTCAGTTATTTTCACCCTTTTTCCAGGTCTCTTGCATTTATTTCATCTTAAAACTTAAAACCTTAAGGAATTTGAATGGCCAGTTATATACAGTCGTCCCCAAAAGAACTGACAATTCAGTAATGTGGCATATCCAAACATGCCCCACATTGGTCATGTCCTCCTTTATCTACAATAATGCCGAGTTGAAGTCTCCACAATTTGAAAGATGCAGAGGATTTGAGAAGGCCTTGAGGTGAATGATCATAATTATTGAGGAAATTGGAAAAGAGAACCTGTGAAAAAAAGGTGAAAGAAATTGGTATGATTTAGCCTGGAGAATGGGAGGCAGTGCTGAGATTTAATAATTGTCATCGGGAATACAAAACCTTTTTTTTTTTCCAGTGGATGATGGCTAGCTGTTCTACATCATTACTCAGGAAAGGACAGGGGCAAATGATGTTTAAATTGTAGCAGAGGGAACCTGAACTAGTAGGACATGAGGAGAGGTTTCTAAGCTGTCTGAGTTTTTAGATTTTAGAATAAGCTACCCAGGAAAGCGATGCCTCTCTGGCATGATTTAGATGTATAATAACAATAATTCATGTCTATGTAGTGAGTGCTTCAGGGTTTACAAAGCACTTTGCTCACAACGGCCCTCTGAGGTAGGCAGGACAAAAACGATTATTACCATTTTACAGATGAGGAAACTAAGGCTCAGGGAGGGGAGGAGGAATATTCAGGTTTACTTAGAAAGTGACAAAGCTGGGATTTGGACCCAAATTCAAATCTCTTGACCCTAAGGATAGTGGTATACTTTCCATTATGTTACCCAAACTCAGGGATTGTTTGGACCCTTCCACTCTTCACATTGGATGGTGCCATAATGCTCGACCAAGCTTGGTTCAACAACATAATATTTTGCTAATGCAATATGATTCAGAATATTGAAGATTATAAAGATACTATTATTTGGGTTCATCAGAAAGATGATGTACAGAGGGAACATAATATGAATATAATAATATTTGTCAGCAAATGGTAAAAAATAAACTTGACATGGAATTTTGCACATAGTAAAAGCATCACATTTATAGTGTTGGGAATATATGTGTGTATATATATATATATATATATATATATGTATGTATATGTGTATATA
>NW_025344621.1:0-2286 GCF_016433145.1 Gracilinanus agilis
ATAGTTGCA
Source organism: Gracilinanus agilis (assembly GCF_016433145.1). Taxonomy (NCBI): domain Eukaryota; kingdom Metazoa; phylum Chordata; class Mammalia; order Didelphimorphia; family Didelphidae; genus Gracilinanus; species Gracilinanus agilis. The sequence continues at coordinate 10 of NW_025344621.1, forward strand.
TTGATGTGGTAGTTTCGAGTCTACATCCTCAATCATGTACACCACGACCCATGCGTTCAAGCAATTGTTTTTCTTATATGTTTCCTCTCCTGCAGTCCTTCCTCTGAATGTGGGTAGCTTTCTTTACCATAAATCCCTCAGAACTGTCCTGGGTCATTGCATTGCTGCTGGTACAGAAGTCCATTGCATTCAATTTTACCATAGTATATCAATCTCTGTGTACAATGTTCTTCTGGTTCTGCTCCTTTCACTCTGCATGAATTATTGGAGGTCATTCCAGTTCATATGGAATTCCTCCAGCTCATTATTCCTTTGAGCACAATAGTATTCCATCATCAGCATATACCACAATTTGTTCAGCCATTCCCCAATTGAAGGGCATACCCTCAATTTCCAGTTTTTTGCTACCACAAAAAGCGCAGCTATAAATATTTTTGTACAAGTCTGTTTATTTATGATCTCTTTGGGGTACAAACCCAACAATGGTATGGCTGGATCAAAGGGCAGGCATTCTTTTATAGCCCTTGGAGCATGGTTCCAAATTGCCAGCCAGAATGGTTGGATCAGTTCACAACTCCACCATCAATGCATTAATGTCCCAATTTTGCCACATCCCCTCCAGCATGCATTACTCTCCCCTTCTTTCATTTTAGCCAATCTGCTAGGTGTGAGGTGATACCTCAGAGTTGTTTTGATTTGCATTTCTCTGATTATTAGAGATTTGGAACACTTTCTCATGTGCTTATTGATACTTTTGATTTCTTTACCTGAAAATTGCCCATTCATGTCTCTTGCCCATTCGTCAATTGGGGAATGGCTTGATTTTTTATACAATTGATCTAACTCCTTATATATTTGAGTAATTAGACCCCTGTCAGAGTTTTTCGTTATAAAGATTTTTTCCCAATTTGTTGTTTCCCTTCTGATTTTGACTACATTGTTTTTGTTTGTACAGAAGCTTTTTAGTTTAATATAATCAAAACCATTTAATTTACATTTTGTAATTTTCTCTAACTCTTCCTTGGTTTTAAAATCGTTCCTTTCCCAGAGATCTGACAAGTATATGATTCTGTGTTCACTTAACTTATTTATAGTTTCCCTCTTTATATTCAAGTAATTCACCCATTCTGAATTTATCTTGGTGTAGGGTGTCAGATGTTGATCTAAACCTAATCTCTCCCATATTGTTTTCCAAATTCCCCAGCAGTTTTTGTCATAGTGGATTTTTGTCCCCAAATTTGGGCTCTTTGGGTTTATTATAGACTGTCTTGCTGATATCATTAACCCCAAGTCTATTCCAGTGATCCTCCCTTCTGTCTCTTAGCCAATACCATATTGTTTTGATGACTGCTGCTTTATAGTATAGTTTAATATCTGGTACTGCTAGGCCCCCTTCCTTCACATTTTTTTCATTATTTCCCTTGATATTCTTGATCTTTTGTTATTCCAAATGAAATTTGTTATAGTTTTTTCTAATTCAGTAAAGGAGTTTTTTGGTAGTTTGATAGGTATGGCGCTAAATAGGTAAATTAATTTGTGTAGAATGGTCATTTTTATTATGTTAGCTTTCCCTAGCCATGAGCAATCAATGGCTTTCCAATTGTTGAGATCCAGTTTTATTTGTTTGGAAAGTGTTTTCTAGTTTTTTTTTTTTTTTCGTATAATTGCTGTGTTTGTTTTGGTAGATCAATTACTAAGTATTTTATATTATCTAGGGTGATTTTAAATGGTGTTAAAAAAAAAAAAAAAAAAAAAAAAAAAAAAAAAAAAAAAAAAAAAAATGATGATTTATGTGCATTTATTTTGTATCCTGCAACTTTGCTAAAGTTGTTGATTATTTCTACAAGTTTCTTAGTTGATTCTCTAGGATTTTTTAAGTATATCATCATATCATCTGCAAAGAGTGATAACTTAGTCTCCTCCTTGCCTATTTGATACCTTCAATTTCTTTTTCTTCTCTAATTGCAACTGCTAGTGTTTCTAGTACTATGTTGAATAATAGAGGTGATAATGGGCATCCTTGTTTTACTCCTGATCTTATTGGGAAGGCTTCTAATTTATCCCCATTGCATATGATGTTTGTTGATGGTTTTAGGTATATACTGTTTATTATTTTTAGGAAAGGTCCTTCTATTCCTATACTTTTCAGTGTTTTCAATAGGAATGGATGCTGTATTTTGTCAAAGGCTTTTTCAGCACCTGTTGAGATAATCATGTGATTTTTGTTTGTTAGACTGTTGATATGGTCAATTATGTGGATGGTTTTCCTAATGTTGA
>NW_025344622.1:0-1947 GCF_016433145.1 Gracilinanus agilis
AGCCTAAAAAGTCATGCAGCTCTGGGACCCAGAGTCTCAGAAGCGATTTTTTTCCTCGCCCAGTCCTCTCCCGATTTTCCCCAGCCTAGAGGCTGTTTTACTGGGAAGAGAGACAATGGCTCTAATTGCTGCTGGGCTGCGAATTATTTTGCTCAATGCCCCGGGCCTGGTGGCCCTTGCAGACGCAATAACGCCAGAGAGCCCAGCCAGTTTTGTCTCGCCACTGATCTCCTGACTCCATTCCTGCCACTTCCTATGATAAAAGATAAAGCTTTTATATATTTTATTATAAGAGACATTATTGCCTTAAATTGGTAGAAGCATTTCCTACCCAGGATTTTTTTTAAAACAGGAAGCCAAGGAGCTCCTGTATATTCTTATCTGAGGATAATTTAGGCCAGAAGGTTCTTTTTTTTAAATATCAGATTTTGCTATGGAAGCAATAACAGAATTTGTTGAAAAACTCTTAGCCAAGGTTTACAAGTTGTAACAAGTATATGATTTTAAACATCATTGTTTATTGTTTTAAAATGTGCTATTGGAAATAATGGTACTCTATTTGAATGTGCATTGTGAATCTGCTATTTGTAAGATCCGTTTACACTCACAGAATGAAAATCTCATTTTTGGGTAACATAACCCTTCTAGTTCTAAGCTATATATTTTTTTTGATTTTTAAAAACATTTTTTAATTAGAGCAATTGATTTTTCCCTTTTATCATCTTGTACTGGAGGTACATATATAATCATTATTTATTTTTATGTTTTTTTTTTATTTTACAGCGATATAAGCCTCATGCAAACACGTGAAGAGCCTTGAGACTATGGGACTATGATTAAATGCCTCTCTGATTCCAGAAGGGAATATAAAAGCCGTTAATTAGTGCTACAGAAAGCACATGGTCAGAGACTTGACTAAAATCTGCATGGTTTGCAGGAGTTCTATGCCAATACTTTAGGGCTTGGAAATTGGGGTTTGAGTCCTGGAGTCCCAGTCTTTTCTAAAACTTTAGAGGACGTGGGTCCCCTCGACTTAGATTACTAGGCCAGCACCTAAGATTGGTTATTTATTTGGCTCACTTCCCTGAAAAGCTGATGGTAAATCAGATCAGAGAGGGACATTTCCCTTTAGTCCTGGCCCTGAATGGGTTATAGCAAACTACTTAAATCGCTTTCATTGGGCCTTGTTTCAAAAACCTGTTATAAGTTTATTTTCCCTACATTTTTTGCACATTTTACATTTCATTCACAAGTTAATTTTCTCTTTTTTCTTGAATTTTATTCTTTTTATTTTGCCATCCTTAGCTGACCTGAGGTACCCCTTTTAAGAAAAAAGGTGTGTTTAGAATTTACCTCAGGGGGATTGGATGTGTGTTAAGTTTTTTTAAAATTTTGATGATGTCAAAATATATGTATATTTAACTCTTTTAGGAGTAATTTCAGGGGGAAATATATAAATCTCAGAAGAAAATGTATGTTTTGTAATCTATAATGTAAAGTTTAAATTCTTTTGAGAATAATTTCAGGATAAGGATCTTGCCATCTCCTCTGAAACCAGACTATGAACCCGTTTGGTGAAGACACCATGAATATGCCTGAAAAGCCTTCACTGTACCATGAAAACCAAATTTGAACTTTGGGGTGCAGTTGATTGAACTATAGGGAGTGGAAATTGAGTTGTATATATTGTTTTAATTGTACACTGTTATACCAATAGGGGACTGCCCCCAAATTGGTTTTTTGTCAATGAGGCTAGTTTTATCCATTTGTTTATCCATTTCTTTTATCCCCCAAAATTCGAAAATTTTAGAAGTTGTCTATGTTTACAGGTCCAGCGAAGAAAAAAGACCACCTTTTTTTTTTGCCAGACGGACCTCAGGAGGAAATGTTAATTGGAATTTGGGAAATGCTATCTAAAAAAAAAAAAATATATATATATATATATAT
>NW_025344623.1:0-5828 GCF_016433145.1 Gracilinanus agilis
GAGAGAGAGAGAGAGAGAGAGAGAGAGAGAGAGAGAGAGAGAAGCCAATGTGGAAACTGTGCTTTAAAGAACACCAAAGTGAAGATTCATGAGTGAAGGAACAACTTGTTTTCACAGCCGTGAGAGAGCTGGCAAACGCTTGTCTGTAGTGACTTACATACTTATTCAGTGATTTAGACTGCCTCTCTGGCACGGGTCAGATGGCATATTAACATGGGATATAATCCTTTCTCACTCTGCAGGCAATGGCACAGTATGATATTGGCACCACATTAGGCTTCATTAACCCTAGAACATGCTGCATTCTCACTCTTGGCACTCTCTGACGGGCTGCAGGCAGTAACCCATGAGTAATCTGATTACCTACAACCGACTGTATCCACATGGAATGGAGGCTGACTACAGAGTGGAACACAATTACAGTCTTTTGAGATTCAATTAGAAAAGCTGTTGGTAGGGCCGTGCTCATGATTCTGAAGCGGACTCCAATAACCCTTCTCAAATGGCATGGTTCCTTAAGAGCCATAGTAAATAAAATGCTCATAAAGAGCCTCACCTGCCTCTCCTAGGTCTTTAGAGAAATTATTGTTACTGAAGTGCCTTTTGTGAGAGGTTTGCATTTAGAAATAACACAAGCCATGTTTACATAGGTCATGGCTGTGGGTCTTTTGTCAATGTGGGCTATCTTCAGCCATTTCCTGAAAGGGCAAAAGTTATTTATCTCCTTTTCTTCTCTATATTACTCCACTCTCAATCTGCACTGTGCATAGACATTAATAATTAAGTGGAAGCCTCGTGGGATCTTACCATCATCACAAGCTAATGGCTTCCAGATAAAATCAGTGGTAAAACATTGAGCTCACTGTATGAAAAACAAACAAAGAAATAAATAAAGCAAGGGCAAAGAAATTCTCTATTACTGGACACTTCCATCTCGTGATGTTATTTTTTCTCCTACCTGTATCACTTCTGCTGGCACTTTGGCATGACCAGTCTTATCAGTTCTGCCATCACTGTGATTGCTCGCCTTTGTTATATCAAAGTTATATCTTTAAAAATGTGATTTGGAAAGGAATTATTGCAAGAATGGGAATTTGTGTCACAGGGAGATTTTCAAATGTCTTAGAATATATTTGAATGTGAGGCTTCTGAAATTTTCCTAACACTGCTCTAGAATTTTTCTTTTGTTTGCTTTTTTTTTTTAAGTCCTGTGTGGGGAACTTCCAGTGTGGAAATGCCCAATGCTTATGCAGATCATCAAATCTTCTATACTAAATCTCAGAGAGTTGTCTGTGGCATTGAAACATTTAGTTGCTTGTCCATCATCCTATAATGTCAGCAGTAGGACTTAGACCTTGATTTCATAGATTCACAGATTCAGAGCTTGAAGGGATCTTAATAGTCATTTTACCCAAACCCTCATTTTGAAGCTTATGTCTAAAGAAGTGACTTGTTTGAGGTTATACAGTCATCTGTATGACTTGATTTGAACCCAAGTCTGATTCTGAATCCCATGCTCTTCTTGTGGTATCATTCTTCTATTCATTAGTCTCTGCTCTCATTTCATGGCTCCTTCTTCACCATAAGTGGTAGAAGATGAATGGCGATGATGATGATGGAGATGATGATTTATACATTATAGTAGTATTTACAAAGTTCTTTTTTGGGTGAAACTTGCTCTCACTTTATTTTTTCTACAATTACTACTTTGCCTTTTATGTAGGCCAAACTCTTAAGTCTTGCTGAAAATTTCATAAGCTTGATGGTAATGCCAATTCCTGTTTATATCATTTTCAGCACAGATATAAGCATCAATCCTGGGCTCTGATTCATGTGAAATTTTCACTCAGATCATTGAAATTCATTTCTTATAGGGATGTATTTGGGCGCCTGAATTTCATTACATGGTTTCTGAGTTTGAGTGATCATGATTTTTCTCCCCTTATGCCCATCACACATTCTACATTAAGGATGCAGATGCAGGATCACAGCTAATTAAATTACTCATCTGAAAAAGGCAAAAAACAATCCCCATTCAAAACTAATACTTGCTACTAAAACGGAATCCTTGATCTCTGGGAACCTAATGCATATTAAATAGGTAAGGGAAAATCTGAATGGGACAAACTTATTTGAACAATAGCGCTATGCAGTGCCCAAGATGGTTCCTTCTTCTCTGGTCTCTCCAGGTATAGGGCTAGTAAGGTACTGACTATGAAAAAGCTGCCTGTTAATATTGAAAGACAAGTCAAAGGAAAGCACTTTAGTCCCCTGACTCTGAAGATTAGTATGGGCAACATAAGTCTCCACCGGTTATAGTTTAAAATGCAGTGCTGTATAGATCTGGTTGGCATACATTTGGTAGTGAATGGCACAGGAGGCAGTATCAAACATCCATTCTTTAGCATGTCAGACTACTTAGTTGCAGTCATTGCTTCTAATAATTTAATCAAACTTGCATTTATCCTTCTTTCTGCTGTCTACAGTGATGTAGTTCCACTTCTCTGTCATCATCCACAATGAATCACTTGGTGTCAAGGGAACTGGCCAAGCTCAGCATTTATTATTAATCACCAAGGTTTTAGGAACAAATTCCAAGGTTTTGCCAACATATTTCATAAGATTTCTACTATTATAATTGACTGCAGCTGAGGTTCAAATTCAGGAAAGTAAAGTGGGGCCTTATGATTTCAGAGTGAGGGATATTGAGCAGAATTGCCCTTTTGGAGGATGGGGTGGACAGCAGAGCATCATGGGAAGAATTTCTGGCTGGTCATCAGAGATGAATGGTTTTCCCTGATGCCAGGACACAAGTAGAGGATGTTGTAAAGTGATATTATTATTTTTCGTGTTTTTTTTTCTCCTCCCCTTCCACTACCCTTTGCTCTTTGGCTTGTTCGTGGCACCATTGGGGAATTGGGATCAATAATATGCAGAGGAAGGAAATGAATGATCTTATAGAGCTAGTTTAAAGATCTTAAGCAATGGATAAAATAGACTATGAAAATAATATTAAAACTGATTTTGAAGATTGTTTAGTCACAACTACTCCCCTTTCTCTGGGATTTTCATATAAAGATCCCTGCCATGACTTCTAACCCTTACTTTTGAATCCTTTACCTTAGGTGAGATTATTGATGAGGCAAGATTTGAAAACTGATTAACTATTCTTTTTAAATCTCTCTAGAATTTATTCTTTCCTTTCAGTTTTCATTATGACTATGATGGAAATGTAGCTAAACTTGGAATAGGAAGTCCTAAGATAGAATTGTGTCAGCTGTTTGACCCTGGACAAATCACTTTCTTTAGTTTAATCACCTATAAAATGAGCAACATAATGTAGTAGAGACAAGACTATCTTTGAAATCAGGAAGTCCTGAGTTCCAATTCTGCCTTTTACATATACTAGCTTTGTGATCCCGGAAAAATATTTAACTTCTGCTAGTCTCAGTTTCCTCAAGTATAAAATGGGGAAAACAATAGCACTTGCCTCAAAGTGTTGGGAAAATTGAATGATATGTAAAGCCCTCTGCAATAAAGTATTATCTAATGTTAGTAGCTATTATTAGCTTTAATGCTATTCAGATTGTTGGTATTTATTTGGATAATGATTCAACAATGGCAAGAAACAGTCAATATATAGGAAGTAGCTCAAGCAAAGGCATAGAATTGTAAAGTAATGGAGCAAATATGGAAACAGAGAAAAGTTCAGTTTGGACAAAGTACAAAGTGTATGGAGCAAAATATGTAATATGACTGTCAGTTTGGGGTGTTTGGAAAGACTAGAATGCCAGCCCAAGAACTTGAATTTTATTCTATAAATAATAGGGAACCACTGACACTTTTGGATGAGATGAGCAATATGACCAAATCAATGTATGTTATAGGCTATGTAAACCAGCTCTCCTCTCCTGGCTCTCCAACTTTGCATGGAGTTCTACTCAGAGTATTTCTGTTATTCTAAGTCTCTCTGAGTAGGCAGCTAGAAGGTGTAGTGGTTAAAAAATAGGGTCTGCAGTCAGGAATACCTGAGATCAAATTCAGCCTCAGACACTTAGTAGCTGTGTGACCCCAAGCAAGTCACTTAACCTGTTTACCTCAGTTTTCTCATTTGTAAATTGAACTGGAGAAGGAAATGGTAAGCCATTCCCGGTATCTTTGCCAAGAAAATCCCAAATGGGGTCATGAAGAGTCAGACATGAAACTAAACTGAGCAATAATAACTGAGTAGAAACTGGCATCCAACCTGATAGAGATTTTACCTTTGAAGAATGATGAAAAAATATTTGTGCCATGTGGAAGCCAGCTAGGTCTCTTAACTTATGGACAACCTATAATGGAAAGGCTATATCTATCTAGCTATCAGAAAACAAACATCTGGTAGGAGAACAAGATTAGTGTAAATGTATACAGGAGGCAGTGTTTTTGACACCAGTGTTTTCTCACCTTTTTTTGTGGATGCTGTTATATTGAGTCAAGTTTTCCAGAAAAAATTGCCTTTCCTGAAAATATATTTTAACATCTTATTTTATCCTTCATGCTATATATCATGAAGAAGGCATTTAAGGGGGGCAGCTGGGTAGCTCAGTGGATTGTGGGCCAGGCCTAGAGATGGGAGGTCCTAGGTTCAAATCTGGCCTCAGACACTTCCCAGCTGTGTGACCCTGGGCAAGTCACTTGACCCCCATTGCCCACCCATACCACTCTTCCACCTATGAGCCACTACACAGAAGTTAAGGGTTTAAAAAAATAAAAAAAAATTAAAAGAAAAAGCATTTAAGAATTCTTGCCTGGGGTAGGCTTATTTTTAAGTTCAATACACAAAATACAAAGAGACAAAATTCAGCCTATGATTTTCCAGTTGTTCTAATTATTAACATTTTAGTCCAAATATAGAATATTCTTTAACCCACTTACCCTCTCCCAACAAACTCATAACTTCCCCCAATTTGATTTATAAATTTGAATATTGTCTATAATTGGTATAATTTTTCAGCGTATACCTATATGTAAATAGACAGAGTAGCATATTGGCTATTGTCTTACACCCTCTCTTTCCCACCCCTAAAATATCACCCTACTAAAGGCTCTTTTTCTACCAGAGTCATCACCAGTCTTGTAGTTTCTCGGATTCACACCTTCGGTATTGCTCTCTGTCTTTCTCTGTCTCTCTCTGTCTCTCTGTCTCTCTACTTCTCTCTCTCTCTGTCTCTCTCTCTCTCTCTCTCTCTCTCTCTCTCTCTCTCTCTCTCTCTTTTTCTCTCTCTCTCTTCTCCTCCTCCTTTCTCTGTGTCTGTCTGTCTCTATCTCCATCTGTCTCTCTGACCGTCTCTGTCTCTATATCTCTCTGTCTCTCTCTGTCTCTGTCTCCTTCCCCTGCATATCTTGACTAAGTCCTAAGAAAGACTGGAGCTATGCATATCACATATCCTTTTTGGAAACTGGAATGAAGATTATTTCTCCTTTACAACATTCCTGCAGCACCTCTGCCTTTCAAACAGAAAAGCCTCAGCACTCTGGAATCACATTTTGAAGGTAGTGTGTAGCACTAGTAAGGCTGTCTATCCCACACACAGCTTTACTTAGAAAGTGAGTTACATAAATAACTATATATCCAAAGTAGATGGTCGGTATTCTAAGAGGGAAAGGTACCAGCAGCTGGGGGAGGATGAGAGAAGCTTAAAAAACTGGGATTTGTGCTTGGTCTTAAAGTAATCCAGGAAAGCTAAAAGGCAGAGGTGAGAAGGAAATCCATTCCAAGCATGGAGGATACAAAGATATGGAAACAGGACATGGCATATTGTGAGTGGAGTGGTGGATGCAGCTAA
>NW_025344624.1:0-10802 GCF_016433145.1 Gracilinanus agilis
CAGAGAGAGACAGAGAAAGGCAGAGAGACAGACAGACAGACAGACAGATATATATATATATATATATATATATATATACATATATATATATATATACCAATAGGAGGATTGCCTTGACATCTCAAAGCACAAGACCTCTTTAGCATTGTGCCTCCAATTGCTTATCTGATAATATGTTTTCTTGGAAACAAGAAGAATAGCTTTGTACATGCCCTGATTATCCCTTAGTTACATAATTCCAAACTGATAAAACTGTGTGACATTACCAAATAATATTTTGCATTCATTATTTTGATATTGATCTTGGGAATACATTTTTAGTATATTGTCTCATCATTGCAACTCTACTCTTAAAATGACTTAGAATGAATAAAGTTAGAAACCTAGGTCTCCTTCCTTTCTATTTATTTTATTCTGCATATCTTAGACAGGGAGAGAGGTGTGTGCAATACATATTCAAGGTACTAAGAGTAACTAAAAGGAACCTATAATCTACATTGGTGTAAATTGCATCTACTGTACATTGGGACCTAACTTAGATGTCAATAAGGATCTGACTACAGAAAATCTTGACTCTCATGTAAGTACAAAAAACTTTATCCTGAAGGCAATAATGATCCTTGGATTATTTCTAAGGAAGAAAATATACAATTAGAGCAATTTATAAAACATCAATCTAGCATCCTGCTCATCTTTATCTGATACTGAAGAAAAATCTAATGTTTACTTCAGGATATAAGAAAATTGTTTAAAATGTCTTTGCATTCATGTACTTACATTTTTTCCTCCTTTAGTTATCCTTTAATATTGAACTCTCAACCTGAACAGCATTCAAAAGCAAAATAGCATGCAATAAATAGGATATCTTTATGGCAGTTATTTTTATTTTTATTTCTCTACTGTTTTACTGACATATCATCATTAAATAGTTCACTTTTACCAGTGTGATAATACCATAGAAAAGTGTTTTTAATATAAAACTCATGCATATAAAACATTTACCCTACTGCAAATGACCAGAGAATTATAATCATGCCTTTAAAAGAAACTAATTTACTTTAATTTTAGCATAATGTACAGAAATATAGAGTTCTCCCAAGCTGTACATTAATTTAGTGAAAGACCTTTAATTCTAGAAACAATATGGGTAAGTTGTTGAGCTTGAACAGTTGAGCAGTCAAATGAATAAATTGATTTTGATTATATTAGCATATCTGAAATATTGATCATTTCCTCCTCAGATTGATAGTAATTGCAACTTTGAGTATGTATAACTTTATAGAAAGTATTGACATAAAAAAATATTCACTCCTTGACATTTCTGAAAGTGCTAATTTTCCATTTGGGTAGAGAAGGGAAGAAAACACTGGTTTTCCACATTCATTTCCCCAGAATCTCAGAACTTGCTGAATCCATATTCAAAGCTCTATTCAGTGAACCACTGAGCTGTCATCTTATAGAAGAGAATGCGCACAGGAGGCAAAATAATACTAGACTTTCTCCCAGAGACAAAGCACTTGGAATCTACCCATCAGATCGTGAGGTTCCTATATTTGAGAGTAGGTGAGTTGCCAGGAAATGAGCACAGAATATGGAGTAAGAAGACCTTGGTTCAGTTCCCATTATAGATACTTGTAAGGTACTGTATATCTAATAGGTACTGTGTCAAGGAGCCCATTACTTTTTTTCTGAGTCTCAGCCATCAGTGTCCAAGCCTGAGGATTACATCCGGCCACTCCTAAGTCCTCTTTTTCCTGGGTTTGACTACTTGTGAAATGCCCTGCCTATTAAGAAAGATCTAACTCCACCAAGAGAAATCAGGATTGGGGAACTGAAGTCCATGATGAATTCTTTAACTGAAACAGAAATCTTTAGTCAAATGACTTCTGTGACTTAAACACCACCAGTGGCTAGTCTATAATAATACACCAAGTCGCCATGCTGGACATCATCAAAGTAAGAACATAGCTAAGAGCAGTGAATACATGCTAGTTATTTTATAAGACTACACATAAAATATCTGAAATGTGTTTATATAGTTATTTTGTAAGACTACACATAAAATATCTGAAATGTGTTTATAAAACAATGGTAACTTATGATGGATTAATATAGACATAGGGCATGGTTAAAATAACCAGAAGTTAGAGATAAAACGCTGACTTCTGTTTATTTGTTTCTTTATTTCTTGATTAGATGTTATTTATGGAGAAAGAAAGAAATAATTTAAGAGAATATTAATTCAGAATTCAGAAAGCAGAACTGAATGATTCTCATTTAATTTCTATTTCATGCCTCAGAAAAGCAGATTTCATATAGGAATTGATGATGAGACTTCTGGAAAAATTGATGATCATCAGAGTTCCTAAATCTTTAAAAAATTTATATATTTATAATATTACTTTTGCATATTGCTTCTATTAGTTCTATTCTTTTTATGCTAAAGAAACTCATGCAGTTCTACTTAGATAGTTCTTCATTATTTCTTAAAGAGAAAAAGGAAGAGTGTATTATATTGTTTTAAAGGTTTACAAAACCCTTTTTGATGTATTCTCATTTGAATTTTCCAACGAAACTGTGGGTCAGATATTATGCTTATGTGTGTTTCAGATATTAAATTGAATTGAAGCTAAAATAATTTAAATAACCAGAACCATATTTATTGTTCATTTTTCTACTTCTTTTTTGAGACCCCATTTGGAGTTCTCTTGGCAAAGATACCAGAGTAGTTTTCCAATTTCTGTCCAAATCATTTTTCAGATGATAAGACTAAGGAAAACAGGGTTATGTGACTTGACCATGATAACACAGCTAGTAAATGCCTGAGAATTGAGTATAAGAAGATGTTTTCTTGACTCCACAGACAAGGTACTATTGTAATATGGAATAAGTTAAGTGCAAAGTTTAGCAAAGTATATTTGAAAATGCAAGGTTGATTTGAACATTCTAAGGGCTTTTGGAATGTGGCAGAAAGGGCACAGGGCTTTTGAACTCTGGAACAGTTGGGAAGTTTGCCACTGGTGGAGGAGCTTGTGCCCTGATCTCACTGAAGAAACCCCACTTGAGGAAATACAAAATAGGATCAGCAACTTTGGTGGACCTCCAGGTCTATGATAGCTTATTGAAGTGACCCAGTGGAGTTAGTGGACTGTACCAACATCCTGGACCCTGGGGCAGGAGAGAACATTGTTGGAGCAAATAGTGACATCCACAAACCCTGTCAAACTTGTATTCTGTATAGTAAAGTGTAGTGTTTTATCTTCCCTCTCCTGATTTTCTGGACCACCTAAACCACTGTATCTTCCCTCCTATAGTGGTTAAAAGTAGCTTGCCCCATTCCCACTTGCCCTACCTTACTTTATTATTAACATCCTTTATGTTGCTTCCTACTGTCTCATTATAACCTCAAAGGACTCACAAATATTTAACTAGTTTCCCTGGCTAAGTTGTGTGATTAACTGACATCAAATATTTCTGTCTCTCCCATTCCCCTATTTCACTATACACTATGGCATTGAATTATCCTGGCTAATGAGAAGCAGACTTGACTTCCTGATGTCATGTCCAGCACTCTTTTCATACTATTTGTCTTCCTCATTGCTGTGGTAGAGGAATTTGCCTCTCTAATTAATAGTTTACTGATTGCCACGAATACAGTAAAAGAAGACTTATTCATGCTTTTAAAAATAATTTTCTCCCCAATTACATATAAAAAATTTCAAATATATTTTAATGTATTTTGAGTCTTGGATTTTCTCCCTCTTTCTTTTTTCATCCCTTGCTGAGATGGTAATCATATAAAAAATTTTACACATGAGATCATGTAAAACATTTTTCTTATTAATCCTTTTATGAAAGGAAACAAATAACAAATAAATTGAGTAAGTTTGCTTTGTTAATCCTTTTATGAAAGGGAACAAATAACAAATAAATTGAGTAAGTTTGCTCTGTTCTGGACAGACTCCATTAGTTACTTTTCTGGAGGTGATAGCATTTTTTAAAAATCCCGAGTCCTTTCACATTAATTTGGAACATTGTATTTCTGAGAATAGCAAAGTTATTCACAACTGTTCATTATACTATATTTTGCTCATTAGGTACAGTGCTTTTCTGGTTCTTTCACTCTGCTACCATCTTTGCACTTTGTTCTGAGCTCTCTCTGCTTATTCTTTCTTATAACAAAATAGTATTCAATTACAATCATCTTCTGAAATAAACTCAGTCATTCCCTATTGGAGGAGTATGACCTCACTTCCAATTCTTTGCCACACATATAGAAACATGGTTTGATACATTTTTACATGTGTAGATCCCTCCCCCCACCTTTTTATCTCTGGGATACAAATCTAGTAATGGTGTTGATGGATCAGAGGGTATATGTACTGTTTTTTAGCCCTTTGAGAATAATACCAAACTTGTCTCCTGAATTATTAAATCAGTTTACAATTCCCCTAATGATGAATTTGTGTTCCAGCTTTCCCACATTCCTCAAGGGATAGCATGTTCCTTTTCTGTCATAAGACCTGAGAAGTTTTAATTTGTATTTCTTTAATTAATAATGATTTGGAGCTTTAAAAATTTTGTCTCAGAATCACCTGTCCTTTGACCATTTTTCATTTTGGGAATGATCAGTATTCTAAATTCATTTCTCTATGTTTTTGAGAAATGAGACCTTTATTAGAAAATCAAAAAAATTCTTAGCACCTTGATGATTGCTATTTTCCATTTCATTAACCCCAATTTAGTTTCTGATCCCTACCTCTCTAAATAAGCCTTCTTTTCTCTCATCTTCACTCTCTTAAATTATTCCTTTCCCTACCTATTTTCATAGGATAGCAAAGTCTTTATATCCAATTGAACGTTCTTCATGAAATGTTGTGTTGTATGTATTCATAAGGAACACTGGAAAAGACTGCATTCAAATACACAATTTTATTGGCTGTGTGTCTCCATGCCTAAATGTGAGTACTCTAAACACTGGCATAAATTTCCCCACTTTTACTTTCTTAGTTTTGGACCGTCCATGGCTGTGGAATCATAACTGGCACTTTTGAAATCATTAATCACTTGTGTAGATGATGTAAGCAACATGATTATGGAATTCCATTTGAATTGGATACATCCCTGGTGTATCTTTCATTTTTTCTTACACTAGGAAGATCCAAAGCCGTTCTGTTTGAACTCCTCATTAGACTTAATTTTTCACAGCGTGCAGAAAGGAATCAGCTTCTACTCCCATTCTTAAGAGGGATCATTTGCTACATACTGTCTCCATTTGACCTCCCAAGACACAGTTGGGGCACATTCCAAAACCCTATCCTTTGCATTTCTATGTCTGACTGCTCCTTTTTCATTCACCTGGGTGAACGTGTTTGTCTTTTGAATGAACATTATATTTCAAATTTCAATAAACACCCATTGAGAGGAACATGTTGAATTGAGGATCTA
This sequence comes from Gracilinanus agilis, assembly GCF_016433145.1. Classification (NCBI taxonomy): domain Eukaryota; kingdom Metazoa; phylum Chordata; class Mammalia; order Didelphimorphia; family Didelphidae; genus Gracilinanus; species Gracilinanus agilis. The sequence continues at coordinate 5,449 of NW_025344624.1, forward strand.
AGTACCTGTACTTGCTCGACATTGCAATGAGAGGGATCTATTAAAGGAAATATCTTCAACCCCAAAACCAGAAACCTCCCATCTTTCTCCACTGGAAAAATGAAATTAAAGCATAGAGTTGCAACAAGAGATTTCAGTTTCAATGATCAACCAATTTTCATCAGATCCTTCTACACCCAGACATTTGTAAGGGCCCAAAGTGATCTCTGGATTTCAATTCCTACAATCACAAAATGTGGAATACCATTGTCTATTAAGTTTTGTCTTTCCTGCTTCTGCATTCAGGATGTTCAATGTACTAGGAAATGGATCTTGGAGAAATCTTTCTATTTTGTCTTTTAGAAAATACATATGTGGCCCTAGTCACTGTTGGACCTATGAAATGTGGGTGAACAATGTTGGCCCTGGGACTTATCCTTATAGTCCTAGTTCAATCACTGTGATTCTGACATTTTCATTGTACTCTCCTGTTTTTTGACAGATTTGATTCAGATATAGTTTTCAATCTGGTCCCAGATGAAAGTAGTGAGTCATCATTGGATGCACCATTTTTCCTCCATAAAAGTGAAGAGACATTTCTATAGCCAGTAGTAAAGGATTCATCACCACTATTTTTCAGGAAAGTATGGATTTGAAATCCATGGGAGTTTCATTCATAACATACATAGAAACACATTGCTTTTTTTTAAAAAATAAAGTATTTATTAATATTCATTTTTGATCTGTTTACATGTTTCATAACCCTACTTTCCCCTTCATCCCCACATTCCCCCCACCCATGGCCAATACACATTTCCACTGGTTGTAACTTGTGTCCTTGTTCAGGGGCTATTTCCATATTGTTGTTAGTTGCATTGGTGGGGTAGTTTCGAGTCCACATCCCCAATCATGTCCGCCACAGCCCATGCATTCAAGCAATTGTTTATCTTCTATGTTTCCTCTCCTGCAGTCCTTCCTCTGAATGTGGGTAGCGTTCTTTACCATACATCCCTCAGAGCTGCCTTGGGTCATTGCATTGCTGCTGCTACAGAAGTCCATTACATTCGATTTTACCATAGTATACCAGTCTCTGTATACAATGTTCTTCTGGCTCTGCTCCTTTCGCTCTGCATCAGTTCCTGGAGGTCTCTCCAGTTCACCTGGAACTCCTCCAGTTTACATTTCCTTTTAGCATAATAGTATTTCAACATCAGCATATACCACAGTTTGTTCAGCCATTCCCCATTTGAAGGGCATCCCCTCATTTTCCAGTATTTTGCCACTACAAAAAGCACAGCTATAAATATTTTCGTACAAGTCTATTTATCTATGATCTCTTTGGGGTACAAACCCAGCAATGGTATGGCTGGATCAAAGATTAGGCATTCTTTTATAGCCCTTTGAGCATAATTCCAAATTGCCAGCCAGAATGGTTGGGTCATTTCACAACTCCACCAGCAATGCATTAATGTCCCAATTTTGCTACATCCCCTCCAGCATTCATTACTTTCCCCTCCTTTCATTTTAGCCAATCTGCTAGGTGTGAGGTGATACCTCAGAGTTGTTTTGATTTGCATTTCTCTAATTATTAGAGATTTAGAACACTTTCTCAAGTGCTTATTGATACTTTTGATTTCTTTACCTGAGAATTGCCTATTCATGTCTCTTCCCCATTTATCAATTGGGGAATGGCTTGATTCTTAAATACAATTGATTTAACTCCATGTATATTTGAGTAATTAGACCCCTGTCAGAGTTTTTCATTATAAAGATTTTTTCCCAATTTGTTGTTTCCCTTATGATTTTGACTACATTGTTTTTGTTTGTACAAAAGCTTTTCAGTTTAACATAATCAAAACTACTTAATTTACATTTTGTAATTTTCTCTAACTCTTGCTTGGTTTTAAGTCTTTCCTTTCCCAGAGATCTGATAGGTATACTGTTTTGTGTTCACTTAGCTTATTTATAGTTTAACTCTTTATATTCAGGTCATTCACCCATTCTGAATTTATCTTGGTGTAGGGTGTGAGATGTTGATCTAAACCTAATCTCTCCCATATTGTTTTCCATTTTTCTCAGCAGTTTTTGTCAAATAGTGGATTCATGTCCCAAAAGTTGGGCTCTTTTAGTTTATCATACACTGTCTTGCTGATGTCATTAACCCCAAGTCTATTTCACTGATCCTCCCTTCTATCTCTTAGCCAGTACCATATTGTTTTGATGACTGCTGCTTTATAGTATAGTTTAATATCTGGTACTGCTAGGCCCCCTTCCTTCACATTTTTTTCATTATTTCCCTTGATGTTCTTGATCTTTTGTTATTCCAAATAAACTTTGTTATACTTTTTCCTAATTCAGTAAAAAAGTTTTTTGGTAATTTGATAGGTATGGCACTAAATAGGTAAATTAATTTGAGTAGAATGTTCATTTTTATTATGTTAGCTCATCCTACCCATGAAGAATTAATGGTTTTCCAATTGTTGAGATCCAGTTTTATTTGTTTGGAAAGTGTTTTGTAGTTGTTTTCCTATAATTGCTGTGTTTGTTTTGGTAGATAGATTCCCAAGTATTTTATATTTTCTAGGGTGATTTTAAATGTTGTTTCTCTTTCTACCTCTTGCTGCTCTAATGTGTTGGAAATATATAGAAATGCTGATGATTTATGTGTTTATTTTGTATCCTGCAACTTTGCTAAAGTTGTTGATTATTTCTACTAGCTTCTTAGTTGATTCTCTAGGATTTTTTAAGTAGACCATCATATCATCTTCAAAGAGTGATAGCTTAGTCTCCTCATTCCCTGTTTTGATACCTTCAGTTTCTTTTTCTTCTCTAATTGCAACTGCCAGTGTTTCTAGTATTATGTTGAATAATAGAGCTGATAATGGGACTCCTTGTTTTACTCCTGATCTTATTGGGAAGGCTTCTAATTTATCCCATTGCATATAATACTTGTTGATGGTTTTAGGTATGTACTGTTTATTATTTTTAGGAAGGGTCCTTCTATTCCTATACTTTTCAGTGTTTTCAATAGAAATGGATGCTGTATTTTGTCAAAGGCTTTTTCAGCATCTATTGAGATAATCATGTGATTTTTGTTTGTTAGACTGTTGATATGGTCAATTATGTGGATGGTTTTCCTAATGTTGAACCATCCTTGCATTCCTGGTATAAATCCCACCTGATCATGGTGGATGATCTTAATTACTTGCTGGAGTCTCTTTGCTAATATTCTATTTAAGATTTTTGCATCTGTGTTCATTAGGGAGGTTGGTCTATAGTTTTCTTTCTCTGTTTTTGGTCTACCTGGCTTTAGAATCAGTACCATTTTTGTGTCATAAAAGGAATTTGGTAGGACTCCTTCTTTGCTTATCATATCAAATAATCTGTATAGTATTGGGATTAGTTGCTCTTTGAATGTCTGATAGAATTCATTTGTGAATCCATCAGGTCCTGGTGATTTCTTCTTAGGGAGTTTTTTGATGGCTTGTTCAATTTCTATTTCTGATATGGGGTTATTTAGGTATTCTATTTCTTCTGCTGTTAATCTAGGCAATTAATATTTTTGTAAATATTCATCCATATCTCCTAAATTGATATATTTATTGTCATGTAATTGGGCGAAATAGTTCTTAATAATTGCCTTAATTTCCCCTTCATTAGAGGTGAGGTCTCCCTTTTCATCTTTAATACTGTCAATTTGGTTTTCTTCTTTCCTTTTTTTATTAGATTGACCAGTACTTTGCCTATTTTATCTGTTTTTTTCAAAATACCAGCTTCTAGTCTTATGTATTAATTCAATAGTTTTTTACATTCAATTTTATTAATTTCTTCCTTGATTTTTAGTATTTCTAATTTAGTTTCCATCTGGGGATTTTTAATTTGCTCGCTTTCTAGTTTTTCAAGTTGCATGCCCAATTCATTAATCTCTGCCCTCCCTAATTTGTTAATATATGCACTCAAGGATATAAATTTCCCTCACGAGGATTACCTTGGCTGCATCACAAAGAGTTTGGTAGGATGTCTCATTATTGTTATTCTCTTCAATGAAATTGTTGATTGTTTTTATGATTTCTTCTTTGACTGGCTGGTTTTGGAGAATCATATTATTTAATTTCCAATTAGTTTTTGATTTGCCTGTCCAGGTGCCCTTACTAATTATTATTTTTATAGCATTATGGTCGGAAAAGTTTACATTTATTATTTCTGCTCTTTTGCATTTGTTTGCAATGTTTCTATGCCCTATTACATGGTCAATCTTTGTGACTGTACCATGTGCAGCTGAAAAGAAGGTGTATTCCTTTTTGTCCCTATTTATTTTTCTTCACATATCAAGTAAATCTAATTTTTTCTAGGACTTATTTCACCTATCTTACCTCTTTCTTATTTATTTTTTGGTTTGATTTATCTAGATCTGAAAGAGGAATATTTTGATCTCCCACTATTATGGTTTTACTATCTGTTTCCTTCTTGAGCTCTGCCAGTTTCTCCTTTATGAATTTGGATGCTATACCACTTAGTGCATATATATTGAGCAGTGTTATTTCCTCATTGTTTATACTGTCTTTAATCAGGATGTAATGACCTTCCCTGTCTTTTTTAATCATATCTATTTTTACTTTGGCTTTGTCAGAGATCATAATAGCCACTCCTGCCTTCTTTTTCTCATTTGATGTCCAAAAGATTTTGTTTATGCCCTTCACCTTGAACTTGTGTGTGTCTACCCACCTCATATATGTTTCTTGTAGACAACATATGGTAGGATTTTGGTTTCTGATCCACTCTGCTATTTGCTTCCGTTTTATGAACAAGTTCATCCCATTCACATTCAGAGTTACAATTATCAGTTGTGCATTCACTGACATTTTTGTATCCTCCACTAGACCCACCCCTTCTTCTTACACTATTTATTTTAAACCAGTGGTTTGCTTTGAGCCAGTATCCCTTATCCCCTCCCTTGATTGATTTCCCTTTCTGCCTCCTCCCTTATTATTCCCCTTTTTTGTTTTTTAAAGGCCTAATGAATTCCCTCCCACTTCTCCCCTCCCCTTTTTGACCTCCCCACTCCCCTGCTCCCTTTGGTTTGTCCCTTCTGAATTTCTCAGTAGGGTTAGATAGAGATTTTTATCAGAATGGATAATAAAGCTACTCTTCCCTCTCCTGGTTGATTACACAGAGAGTACGTTTTGATTATTACCTCTTAATGCTCTCTTCCTCTCCTTTTTATTATAGTATTTATCCCCTCCCCTTCCCATGTCCTCTTTGTGTTTAATAAACTATCCTATTTTTCTTATTTACTCAGATTTTTCTTGGTGTCCCCTATTTTTCTCCCCCTCTTTCCCACTCCCCATGTCATCTTAGACCATTTAGTATCCTAT
>NW_025344625.1:0-6575 GCF_016433145.1 Gracilinanus agilis
AGACCAATCTCCCTAATGAACATAGATGCAAAAATCTTAAATAGAATACTAGCAAAGAGACTCCAGCAAGTAATTAAGAAGATCATCCACCATGATCAAGTGGGATTTATACCAGGAATGCAAGGATGGTTCAACATTAGGAAAACCTTCCACATAATTGACCATATCAACAGTCTAACAAACAAAAATCACATGATTATCTCAATAGATGCTGAAAAACTCTTTGACAAAATACAGCATCCATTCCTATTGAAAACACTGAAAAGTATAGGAATAGAAGGACCTTTCCTAAAAATAATAAACAGTATATACCTAAAACCATCAACAAGCATCATATGCAATGGGGATAAATTAGAAGCCTTCTCAATAAGATCAGGAGTGAAACAAGGATGCCCATTATCACCTCTATTATTTAACATTTACTAGAAATACTAGCAGTAGCAATTAGAGAAGAAAAAGAAATTGAAGGTATCAAAATAGGCAAAGAGGAGACCAAGCTATCACTCTTTGCAGATGATATGATGGTCTACTTAAAGAATCCCAGAGGATCAACTAAAAAGCTAGTGGAAATAATCAACTTTAGCAAAGTAGTAGGATACAAAATAGATGCACATAAATCATCAGCATTTCTATATATTTCCAACACATTGCAGCAGCAAAAGTTAGGAAGAAAAACACCATTTAAAATCACCCTAGACAATATAAAATACTTAGGAATCCACCGAAACAAACACAGGAATTATACAAACACAACTACAAAAAACTTTCTAAACAATTAAAACTAGATCTAAACAAGTGGAAAAGCATTGTTTCTCATGGGTAGGACGAGCTAATATAAAAACATAACCATCCTACCCAAATTAATTTACTTATCTAGTGCCATACCTATCAAACTACCAAGAAAATTTTTTACTCAACTAGAAAAAAATTGTCGAAGTTCATTTGAAAGAACAAAAGATCAAGAATATCAAGGGGAATAATGAAAAAAAAAGTGAAGGAAGGTGGCCTAGCAGTACCAGATCTTAAACTGTACTATAAAGCAGTGGTCATCAAAATATACTGGCTAAGAGACAGAAGGGAGGATCAGTGGAATAGACCAAGTGACATCAGCAAGACAGTCTATGATAAATCCAAAAAGCCCAACTTTTGGGACAAAAATCCACTATTTGACAAAAACTGCTGGGAAACTGGAAAACAATATGGGAGAGATTAGGTTTAGATCCACATCTCACACCCTACACCAAGATAAATTCAGAATGGGTGAATGACTTGAATATAAAGAAGGAAACTATAAGAAAATTAGGCGAACACAGAATAGTATACTTGTCTGATCTCTTGGAAAGAATTTAAAACCAAGCAAGAGTTAGAAAAAATTACAAAATGTAAAATAAATAATTTTGGTTACATTAAATTAAAAAGGTTTTGTACAAACAAAAACAATGCAACCAAAAGCAGAAGGGAAACAACAAACTGGGGAAAAATCTTTTTATAACAAAAAACTCTGACAAAGGTCTAATTACTCAAATATATAAGGAACTAAATCAATTGTACAAAAAAATCAAGCCATTCCCCAATTAATAAATGGGCAAGGGACATGAATAGACAATTTTCAGAAATCAAAACTATCAATAAGCACACCAGAAAGTGTTCCAAATCTCTAATAATTAGAGAAATGCAAATCAAAATAACTCTGAGGTACCACTTCACATCCAGCAGACTGGCTAAAATAACAGCAGGGGAGAGTAATGAATGTTGGAGGGGATGTGGCAAAATTGGGACATTAATGCACTGCTGGAGGAGTTGTGAATTGATTCAACCATTCTGGATGGCAATTTGGAACTATGCCCAAAAAGAGCTAAAAGATTGCCTGCCCTTTGATCCAGTCATACTATTGCTGGGTTTGTACCCCAAAGAGATCATAGGGAAAAAGACATGTACGAAAATATTTATAGCTGCATTCTTTGTGGTAGCAAAAAAAACTGGAAAATGAGGGAATGCCCGTCAATTAGGGAATGGCTGAACAAATTGTGGTATCTGATGGGGATGGAATACTATTGTGCTCAAAGGAATAATAAACTGGAGGAATTCCATGTGGACTGGAAAGACCTCCAGGAATGGATACGGAGTGAAAGGAGCAGAACCAGGAGAACATTGTACACAGAGGCTGATACACTATGATAAAATAAAATGTAATGGACTTCTGTACTAGTGGCAATGCAATGACCCAGGACAATTCTGAGGGATTTATGGAAAAGAACGCTATCCACATTCAGAGGAAGAACTACAGGAGAGGGCACACAGAAGAAAAACAACTGCTCGAACACATGGGTTGATGCAGACATGATTGGGAATGTAGACCCTAAATGACCACCCTAGTGCAACTATCAATAATATGAAAACAGGTCTTGATTGATGACACATAAAGAAACCAGTGGAGATGCGCATTGGCTATGGGGGGGGCAGGGAGTTTGGTGGGGAGAGTCAGAACATGAACCATAGAACCATGGAAAATTTTTTTCTTAAAAAAATTAAAATTAAAAAAAATCTTTATCTTCCTTCCAGATTCAGCTCAGACTCCAACTCCTACATGAAGCCTTAGTGCTCTCTCCCTTCTCCTAAGCTTCCTAATGATTCTCATGTTCGGGGAAGACCTGGAAGAGTAGAAATTAATCAACCGTAGGTGACGATGGCTTGTTCATTAGGTGGAAGAAATGATAAGAGAAAACAAGATTCCAAGAGGTTTCCATTGTTGCAAGTTAGAAAACAATTTGATTTTGAAAATTATAGGGTATATAGTTATCTCTGTGAACCACTGAAAGGAGTTTGAAAAGCTCAGAAAACATTCAAAAGAGGATTAAGAGTATATTGTAGAAGGAATTTATACTACAAGGAGAAATTCCACTGAACGACCTCAAAGGGCTCTTCCACCTCAGAGCTCTTAGCATTCTAATTTCATTTCACCAGCCCCTCTTTGAATTTCTAGAGGCCGTGCTGCATCACATGACCCTTTTCTACACCAACGAATAAGAAACAAATGCTGGCATCATTGTCTGCGTGTTCAGACCCCTTGCCAACTGCCAATGCATTCAACTTTGCCCTTGTGTCTATGACCTACATGAATGGACATCTGTTGATCCTCTAAGCAACTTGGCCCCAAAAGCAGAGAGAAGCTATCCATGGTAGTGTAGGGGAACATGGGAACTCTGTTCTCTACTCCAAACTTTGAACTTGCAACTAGCTGTTTCCTTAGTAGTTTTAGGAACCACAATGGTGGCAGGGACCTTAAAGTCGACACCTAGGATCTTCTGCCATCCTTATTTTGATAGCAAGGTTTCCATTTCAAGTAGAAATGTATTGATATGATGACCAAGCCTGGCCCCCCAAAATGTAGTTCCCACTTTGGTTGAGAAGATGGGAGTCTATGGGTGTGGAATTCTGTATGTGCTGTCCGCCGTGTATGATACGTCTCTGGTTTTTCCATTTTAGAAGAGGTGGTTTTCTAGGTAAAGGAGAAGAACAGATCCAGAAAGGAATATGATAGGAAAATGAAAAGCAAATAAGCTCAAAAGCATGTTAAGATTTGGGTATATGGTATGACAAAACAGCAAAGCTTGTCCACAGGGAGCTTACAGTTTCATAGGGGGGCTGCTCTAAGAAATTCAGTTTGAGAGACTTCCAGTTAAGATGGCGGCAAAGTAAGGAGCAGCTGCTTGATCTCTCCTAACCAAAGCATACAGGACTCCTCAAGGGGACATAAAAAACAAATCCAGATGAATGAAGGGACCCCACAACAGGGCACAGCATTGAAGGTACATGGAATCGGGGCATTTCCATGCTATAAAGGGGTGAAACAGGTCTCACTAAAATGCGAGAGGAAGAAGCCCCTCTCCCACTCCCCACACCATGTACAATGCCAAGGCTAGCACACAGGAGTTAAAGCAGGTTTGGGGAACCCATTAAGTCATTGGCAGCTCCAGGGCCCGCTCCTGAGAGCAGCAAGACTTGGGACCCCACGAGTCTAAAGAATGCACATGGACTTTGGATATAGACCCTGAGCTCCTGGGGAGGCGAAGGCATTGCCCTAGGCAAGGACAAGGATCTCGAACGCAGGCTTGGACCTCGAGTGGGAACCCTGTGCAGATGGGAGCACAGCTGTGGAAGCAGCGCCCTGAGACTGCTGAAGGAGCCTCGGGCAGAGAAGCAGACCAGGGACGACCAGGAGGCTCGACCCTGAGAACAACAAGACCTGAGACCTTGGGAGCCTAGAGAGCACAGACAGAACCCAAGTATGAGGACAAAGCGCAGAAGGCGCAGGTCTAACAATGGCAAGCCAAAATCAGGAACCCCAGAAGAGAGAGATTATCAAGAAGAACTCTGTAACACTCAACAACTTTTACACGGAGAAAATCCAGACAACAGAGGAGAACAAACAAGTAACCATATCCAAACCTTTCCAAAATAATGAAAACTGGTCACAAGCTATTGAAGAGTTCAAATCTGAGATGATGAGAAAGATGAAAGAGATCTGGCAAGAAAATAACAGTTTAAAAGGCAGAATTTTGCAATTGGAAAGTGAGGCTCAGAAATCAAATGAACTGATAAGCAAATTGAACACCAGAAATGAACAGATTGAAAAGGAAAACCAAAAGATCATAGCAGAAAACCAAAAGATTATAGCCGAAAACCAATCCCTAAAGGCTAGAATTGAGCAATTAGAAGCTAATGATCTCTCAAGACAAGAACAAATAAAACTAAGTCAAAAGAGTGATAAAATAGAAGGAAACATGAAATATCTCAATGAGAAAGTGACAGACCAAGAAAACTGGTCTAGAAGAGACAATTTGAGAATCATTGGTCTTCCTGAAAAAGCAGAAATTAATAGAAACTTGGACTCCATACTAAAAGAAATTATTCAGCAAAATTTCCCTGAAGTTCTACAAAAAGAGGGCAATATAGACATTGAAAGGACCCATAGATCACCCTCTACACTAGACCCAGAAAAGACAACCCCCAGGAATATAATAGTCAAATTCAAGAGCTTCCCCCAAGTAAAAAAAATCTTACAAGAAGCCAGAAAGAGACAATTCAAATATCAAGGAGCACCAATCAGGATCACACAGGATCTGGCAGCCTTCACGCTAAAAGACCACAAGGCTTGGAATATGATATTCAGAAAGGCAAGAGAACTGGATTTACAACCAAGGATCACCTACCCATCAAAACTGACTATATACTTCCAGGGGAAAGTATGGGCATTCAACAAAATTGAATTTTTCCAAGTATTTGCACAGAAAAGACCAGGACTAAATGGAAAGTTTGATATCTAACCACAAAAATCAAGAGAAACATGAAAAGGTAAATAAGAAACAGAGGGGAAAGAAAGAAAACTCATAATTTTTAAAATTTGACTCTTTAAGGGCTTAAATAAGATCTAATTATCTGTATTCCTATGTGAAGAAATGCTATGTATAATTCTCTGTAGTGAACTCTATTCACTATTATAGTATTCACTACTATAGCAATCAGAAGAATAATTCATAGGGAGAGGAAGGAATACTAAATGGTCTAAGATGACATGGGGGTGGGAAAGAGGGGGGGTGAATAGTAGAGGACACCAAAAGAAACTTGAGTGAATAAGAAAAATAGGATATTCTATTACACACAAAGAGGGCATGGGAAGGGGAGGGGACAAATACTATTATAAGGAGGAGAGGAAGAGAGCATTAAGAGGTAATATTTAAACCTTACTCTCAGTGTAATCAACCCGGAGAGGGAAGAGTAGCTATATTATCCATTAGGATATAAAACTCTATCTAACCCTACTGAGAAAGTCAGAAGGGATAAACCAAGGGGAGCAAGGGAGGTCAAAAAAGGGAGGGGAGAAGAAGGGGAAGGGAATTCATTAGGCCTTTAAAAATAAAAAGAGGAAATAATAAGGGAGGGGGTAGAAAGGGAAGTTAATCAAGGGAGGGGATAAGGGATACTGGCTCAAAGCAAACCACTGGTTTAAAAGGAAATAGTGTAAGAAGAAGGGATAGGACTAGGGGAGGATACAAAAATGTCAGTGAATGCACAACTGATAATTATAACTCTGAATGTGAATGGGATGAACTTGCTCATAAAATGGAAGCAAATAGCAGAGTGGATTAGAAACCAAAATCCTACCATATGTTGTCTACAAGAAACATATATGAGGTGGGTGGACATACACAAGTTTAAGGTTAAGGGCTTAGAGCAAAATCTTCTGGGCATCAAATGAGAAAAAGAAGGCAAGAGTGACTATTATGATTTCTGACAAAGCCAAAGTAAAAATAGATATGATTAAAAAAGACAGGGAAGGTCATTACATCCTGATTAAAGGCAGTATAAACAATGAGGAAATAACACTGCTCAATATGTATGCACCAAGTGGCATAGCATCCAAATTCATAAAGGAGAAACTGGCAGAGCTCAAGAAGGAAATAGATAGTAAAACCATAATAGTGGGAGATCTAAATATTCCTCTTTCAGATCTAGATAAATCAAACCAAAAAATAAATAAGAAAGAGGTAAGAGGGGTGAATGAAGTCCTAGAA
>NW_025344626.1:0-14922 GCF_016433145.1 Gracilinanus agilis
CGCGCATGCTCTCTCCGGGACTCCTCCCGGGTGCTGGGGGCGGTGGACTACAATTCCCAGCGTGCTCCAGGGCGGCCGGGTCCAGCCCGCCCCTCCGCGCCCCGCCTCGCCCCTCCCGACCTATCCTGGCTGGGCTAAGAGAGCAGCTGAGGAGGCCGAAGCTCCGCAGGAATACACCCCCAACCCCCACCCCTCGGCGGCCACCCCTCCTTTCGTGTCCCTTCATCTTCGCTTCAGAGGCGCGAGAGCTGCCAGGGGCGGGGGAAGGAGGATCAGAATCGTCAGTCCAATCCCTTCATTTCGCAGACTGGGAAACTGAGGCTCCTAGGGTCAAGCAGAGACTCGAGGACACGCTGGCAGAGACCGACTTTGAGGCCAGCACCCTCCCCTGCTACCTCAGGGCCCTAACCCGAACTGCCAGCTGCTCACCCTAGCTGCCCAATAGGCCACTTTGCCTCCTAAGGACAGACATGCCTACTCAAGCAGCTGCTTTGCTCAACTGGCACAGTCGTGAAAGAGCTCGAAAAAGGCCCTCAGAGGTCATCTAACCCACCCCTTCAGTCAGCTCCAAGATGAAACAGACCTAGAGAGATTTCCTGACTTGTCCAGGGTCACACAGCTCAGAAGTGGCAGGTTCCGACCCCCAGCCTCGACCTGCAAAATGAGGGCTCTGGAACCATCTGATCAGGGGACGGGGGACTGAGTCCAAGCTTTGCCACTTACTATCACTTCGACCTTGAGCAAGTCACTCAGATTCCTGGACCTCAACTTCTTCTCTCCGTCTAGATGACTGCCAAGGGTCTGTCCACCCAGTTCCAAGGGCATTATTGCCCTGTTACTGGGTAGGACAAAAAAGACAGCTCTCACAGACACTCAGACAAATGCCGTCACAAAGTGCCATTGCTCTTTATCCTGCACAGAAAAGTGGGGCTGTACCCCTAGGGGGCTTGGAGCTCTGATCAGGGGCAAGCCTAATTAACTGGTCAGAGTTTTGTTGCCCCTCTGCCGAGCTGATGAACTTACATGGAGCTCTCCTTCTGCCTCTATTCAAACACGTTTGCTTCACTTCTTGTCATCTGTCTACTCTATGGCTCAGAATTGTTTCAGCCATTCCCTTCTGGTTCATTTGCTTCCACAAATAAGGCCATTGAAAACTTGGCTACTACAGCTGTTCCACAACCCGGTAGCTCTCCTTGAAGATCACAGAGTGGCAAATGATTTTCTAGAACCAATGGCCCAGGCTACTACCGTAGCTCCTCCACATTGCTCCACTTTGGGAGGTACTTTCCGATGCCTCTACCTCTTCACTGCCCACTTGGGCTTCCAACCTGACGGTGGTCCTAAAAACTAGACCGCTCTCCCTAAAGATCCCTTTGGAGGTCTTAGCCTTTTCTCCCATCTCCTTCCTCTGTGACTTCTCGATAGCATTTAGCTACAGTTTCCAGTATCCCTTCTTACTTGAGCCTCAGGGACCCCACAGGCTCCTGGCTCACCTCCTACCTACCTTTCTGACTCTCTTGGGTCTCCTTCCCAAGCCTGCCAATCCCTTCATTTGGCCATTCTCGTTGGCCAGTCCTCTTCACTCTTGACACTTTACGCTTTCTTGGTGACCGCATTCGCTGCCATGATTCTGTGCCAATGCCTCCCACTTTTATATCTCCAGCCCTGACCTCACCCAAAGGACACGGCTATCAGGATGTCCCACTCACCCCTCCGATTCCCCCTGACTCCTGCTCCTCCTTTGGATCCCAGGATTTTGATATGGGTCGTCCACATTCCTACTACTTATTACCTGTATTTGAATCTGGTTGGCATCCCTCACCTCTCGTTGCCAACCGGTCCCCAAGACTTCATACAGAATCTCAGTGTTGGCAGAGGCCTCTCGAGGCCACTGAGTCCCACACAGGAATCCTACCTACATCATGACCTACAAGTGGTCATCCAGCCTCTGCTTAAAGATCTCCAGGGAGGGGAGACCCATTGCCTCCTGGGGCAGCCTCCATTGTGAGGGAGTTTTTCCTGACTTCCAACCTAAACTGGCTTTTTCGAAACTTTCCCCCACCCCATCCCCCTGATCCTGGTTCTGGCCTCTGGGGTCAAGGAGAACAAGGCTAATCCCCCTTCCATGTGACAGTCCTTCAGACACTTGAAGATGGCTCTTGTGATGCCTCTGAGTCTTCTCTCCTCCAAGACAGACACCCCAAGGCCCTTCCCCATCCTGGGGGTTGTTCTCCTCTGAACACTTGGCCATTCGTCAATCATCAATTCATCAATTATCAATTTATCAATCTTTCCCAAACTGTGGCACACAGAGCTGAACCCTTCAGATCCTTCCGATTTGGCCCGACCAAGGCAGAGTCCTCTGTCCCGCAGTGTTTTAGCCTCCCTTCCAGCTTTGTGACATCTGCAAGACCGGTGAACCTGCTGCCATCTGGGTCTTTAGCAAAAAGAGCCAACAGCCATGAGACAGCACAGAGCCCTTCCCAGGACATTCTCCTCTAGACCTCGTTCTGTAACATATAACCATCAATGAGAACCGTGCTTTGTCTCTGGCTTCTCATCTAGTTCCCAAGTCTTGGGTAACCCACACATCTCCCTTTTCCACTGGGATTGTGTGAGAAACTCAGTCCAATGCTTGGCTAAAATCCAAGTCATTTCCATCAACACCATTTCTCTCACCTGCCAATTTTATAACCCAGTGAGGCAAGGCTACAAGGTTGCTCCGGAAGGGCTTATTCCTGGGGGCCCTTTGTGATGATCACTGCCTCTTTCTTCGGGTGGTCACTAACCGTCCCTTTAAAAATGAAGGCATTTGGAAATGCCCGTTGGCACGTAGTAGACTGACTCCATTGGAGCCCTCCCACCCCTCCAGTCATCTCTACAATTTGTCCTGCTCATTGACCGGTAAGTAGCTACTGGTTTAGCAATCCCGTTTGCCAAGTCTTCTGGCACCCCGGGCAGCTCGATGTTCTCTCGCTATCGTCTTCCTTATCGTGAACATCAACTCCTCTTAGCCGTTTTCGTCCTGTCCTTTCCGATCCAAAGATCGTCCTCCTTGGCAGAGGAAGCAGAGGCCGAATCATTGTCAAGACTTCCCTCTTTCATCAGCTATCATCATCTCGTCCTCTCTGAGCGCCAGTGCTTCCCCCACCCCATCTTTGATCCTCCTCTTTTTGCCCAGGAGAGATTTCTAGAAGGACCGCCGGCCTCCTCCTGTGGGTTGTCCTCTGAGCTTTAGTCCCAGTGGAACTATCCCTGCTCAGACCTGCCCTGGCTTCCAGATTCTCCAGCTGGCTCTGGAGAAGCCGAGTTGGTTGGGGAATTTCTTGCCTATCAGGAGGCTATTTGAACAGTCCCAGTGAAAGGCAATAAGGGTAGGGAACCCAGGTAGGGACCACAGGAGTGCCAACAAGGGAATCTCTTGCTGCCGCTGTCTGATAGGAAGTTGCAAAAGACAGTAAGGACAGCCACGGAGTGCTGGGCCTGGAGGCACGATCTATGGAATATGTTGGAGCTGCCCTGACCGGGCAGTACTTCCCTTCCCTCGAACCACGTTGATATGCCCCAACCCTAAATTCATCGCATCCTCGTTGCTGTCAAAGGACAGACATGCATCAAGAGGCAGAGCTAATGAGCAGGGGGGCTACAGTGCTTCCTGGCTGCATAGAGTTGGGGTCTTAGAACAGATGTTTCTCTAGTGGTCTAAACTATGCAAAGGGGTCACCTTATCACAATGCCCCCAGCATGCATCCTTGCTTATTACCTCCATTTTGCAGAGAAATATGTAAACGGAGGATCAGGAAGGTCAAATGACCTGTCTAAGGACACGCCACTCTTAAGGGCGCTCCAGTGGAAGCGGCCCTGGCTTGGGGGCCAGAAATCCTCATCTGGCCGCTTCCCACCTGTGTGACTCTTCAGACCCTCTGTGGGCCCTCCCTGTAAAGTGATGGGGTTGGAGTCCACGATTTCTCGGCTCCCTGCCACTTCTCACTCTGTGCCCCTTCCCGAGTGTCTGAGGCAGGTCCGTGGGTTTCTAACTGCAAGGAGCCCTGGCTATCGCTTTGTGTTTTTACTCAGCCAGCTCTGAAAGCCTGGGGGTCCCCCGACTGCCAGGCCAGGCTGCTATCCACTGGAGGTAGCCAGTCAGACCTTTTCATTGGCTTTGCTGGTTTAAAAACTTGATTGTTCCAGCTGAGCACTTGCTAGTCCTTAAGTGAGGCGCCCCCAGATTCCTAGGGCACTTCTCAACTCTTCCCAGTTAAAGTACTAAGAATGGTTTTTGTTCCCAGTTTGGAGAAGGCCCCGCAGAAATGGCTGCAGCATTTCTCCTGGAGGTAACCAGGCCTTCCAGCGATGGTCCACCCAAACCAAACCTATAAGAGACTTCTTTTCGAAGCTGGCACCCTGATTTCTTACCTTTCCTTGAAAAAGCTGGCGGCCAGGTGGTCCGGAATGTGCGTGCGTGCGTGTGTGCGTGTGTGTGTGTGTGTGTGTGTGTGTGTGTGTGTGTGTGTGTGTCGGTCGGGCAGTACGTTCTGTCCCCAGCAGAACCGCCTGTTTCAGAAAGGAAATCCGTATGGCAGGGGAGCTGGGTGAGCACTGAATCAGAGCAAAGAACGGTATGCACTTAAAGGCTAATAACATCACAGACCTTCTACACCTGATGCCACTGCCGCCACAGCCACAGCCACAAGGCCACACTCGCCGCCTCTGCTCTAGGGGGAGAGTTTCTGGGGGAGCCAAGGACTCCTGCAGCTGGTTGGCCGGCCAGCCCTCTCAGAGAGATGCTACCTCCCTCCCGGATACTCGCTGTAAGAGCTTCCTGGTTGGCTCTCCCCCTTTTCCAGAGTCCAGCTAGCTGACCCACCAACCGACTGACTTACCGAGTGCCCTACATACTGTCTGGATATGTCAGTGGCCTGTTACAAATGTCCAAGATTACTGTTTCTCTCTGCCAAATGACACTGAGGCTGATAAAAGCTGGGAGCCTCCCTAGGCAGTTGGTGAGATTTGGAGAAGGCCCAGATCTCCTTCTCGGAGCCTAGGAGAGATACTCTAATCATACTGGCGATACATTTACAAATCATATTGGGGGACAAGGTGGGGGGCGGGGGCGGGGCCGTTTGCTCATCTCGTCCATTTTGCCTCACTTGCTTCCTCGCGTTCACGAGGGGATCTTTTTGGAGCCTGCCCCTATCTTCTGGCTGGATGTAGCACTGGAATGCCCACCAAAGGCACCCAGCAGCTATGCCAAAGGGTTCTGGGAGCCCCAGTTGAACAGAGAATCTGTTCCAGGGAGATGTAGGCGATCAGCATTTAGGAGCAGCAAAGAGCCCCCCCGCCAAGGCTGGGGTGGACTTCCCTCGAAGAGCCCCTGGGGCCTTAGGGCTGACTCGAGGCAGTGACCTCTGGGTAGCGTGGAGCCTTGTTTCATCAAGTGCCGTTTCTGGAATCTACTTTTACCCGGGATTAAAACAACATTGAGGGGAACTAGGCCCAGCGAAACTATGCAAGGTCACTCTGTAACTTGGCAGAACACAATCTCCAGCAGGTCCCCAAGGGTGTTCTTCACCTCCTCCCACCCCCACCCCCACATTAGATTAAACTGGTCCTTGAACAAGACACATGCGGCTTCCATAAGGCTCTTTTGTCCTGCTATCTCATGTGTCTGTGTAGAAAAGAAACAAATGTTTGCAAGGCCAGGGAAATGGCTGGGACAAAGAACACTTTGCTAGCCGTCCCAGCCGCGGGCAAGGAAAGGGGGGCAACGAACGGTATTTAGGTGTTCTGCTCTTCGACTAATACATTGAAACTGCTGAGTAGGGGGCGAGGGGCTTATTCTTTTCTGGGGATTTGGGGGCCCGGGGAAGTGGGGCTCTTCCTTCCTCCTCTCTCACCTCCCAGCTAGGAGAGGACCTCAGAGCCAAATTTGGGCTCCTGCTCGGTCTTTGTGAGGGTTGAGAAACTCAGAAATGTTCTTGCTCTTTCTATGGGAGCAGGAGTTCTAAGGCGCCCTGGGAGAACTGGCCCACTGCGGAGGAACCCAGCAGGACTGGTCCACCCAGAAGGCCCCAGGCAAAAGATGTCTTTATGATCCTAGCTTATGTTTCCTGAGGCACCCTCCCTGCATGCTATAGCCTCTCCTCCTGGCTTGTGTATTCGATGGCTTCGGTGGGTTCCTTCTCCTGAATCCATTCATCTGTTCGGTCGCCTGTAGTTCCCTATCTGTCTCCCAAAAGGAAAGACGAGGATCCTAGGTCTTGAGCTGAAGGGACTCCCCGAGGGATGATAAACTGAGGTCCAGTGAAGTTAAGGGACTTACCTGAGGTCACGATGAGAGGAAGGTTCAGAGGTAAGATCTGAACTCGGGTCCTCTGATTCAAGAGTCAGTATCCTTTCCACTGGGGGGGCCACAATGCCACCCCTAAGTACGACCCTGTTTTCCAAAGAAGTCTTGTGAAATGATGAGTTGTTGGGTTTAGGCTGGCAAACCACCCTGTAGCCCAAGGAAAGAGAGCCTGAGTTCAGAGGCTCTTGGGATATGTGTAAAGAAGGGAGCGCGTGGCCCTGGAGGAGAGTCTCACCGCGTCACACTAAGAGGGTAACTCTTTGGGGCCGGAAGCCCAAGATGGCGCCGTGACATCATACAGCAAGACGACGGCCTGGGCTAGGATGGACCTCAAACTGGAAAGTGATCTAGTGGGAGGGAGGCCCCTAGAAACCTAGAGCAGCTGGGCCTTAGTTCCTGCCTGACATGCACGCCTGCCAGGGCTGACTAAGCAGGGCCTCTTGGTCAAGGACAACTGACGTTAACCAAGGAGGATCGCCATAATAGCCCATGTTTATGAAGTTTTTCCACAAAATCCTCTAGGCGCACCATCTTGTTCGCTTCTCACAAAATAGCCTGATATGCTAGGAGTTATGGAAGTTATTATCCCCATTTTAGGGGTCAGAGAGGCTCACTGACTTGCCCAGCGTTGCACAGCTGGGAAATGTCAGAAGCAGGACGTGAATCAGCGGGGGAGCAATGAAACAAACTAAGATGTTGGGGTGCTCTGGAGAGCGGGACTTAAGCCTCAATGATCATCCTAAGAGAGGGGAAGGCATGGCCATGACCAGGGCGTGCTTCTCAGTGCCAGCGCCTGAGGAAGAAGCCCCTCGGGGGCTCTCAGTGGGCAATGATGGCTGGATGACATATTGATTTCTCCCACAGCCCTTGGAGCAGGCATCATTGCCTCCCCCACTTCATTCTGGGAGGCTGCTTTGGAGCTCCCCCCTAGATTGTGTTACTGGTTTCTGTATCAGCCCGTGTGCCGTTATTGCCCAAGATGGCGGGGGTGGGAAGGCTTGTGAACTGACCGACCCTCGCTGTGATGCCCAAGTGCTGGGGAATATCGTGAGGGTGCTGCCCTCATAGACACTTCTTCCTCTATGGAGACAAGATCTGAGGTAGGCAGCAAAGGAGAAATTGGGTCATTCGGCTTTGACTTTTGTCCCAGATGGGGTGGAGTCATCCTGGTTGGACAAGTCATCTGCTTGCCCCAGACTTGGGAATCCTGGAGCCCATGAATGACTTAGCCAGCTGTTGAGGCCAGGAATACCTGGGGTTCCTTTCTCTGTTATCACCCTAAGATAGCTTAAGTCATTTTCTCCAAACCCCCAAAGAACCTGGTCAGCTGGGCCATTAGAGAACTTGTGCAACTAGCAGGCCAGAGGTAGATAGATAGATAGATAGATGAGGATTCGCAAAGGCACGAAATCCTGGGTCCCCAAACACAACAGCATTCCCGGGGTAGGGAGCCACATGGTGCCAGGTGATGTCAGCTCCCTAATTTAGAGCCACTCGGAAGAGAAGACTGACACAAGTGTCAGTTGCCATGTGGGAGTGTGCTACGTGGCGGTCAGCTCTGGCTGGGGCGTGCAGCAACGGGACAGTACAGTGTGGTGTCTAGGACAGGTGGTTCTGGGGCCCTCTCTGGGGCAGTGGGGATTGCTTTTCCACCACACAGGACTCCAAGGCCACTCCAGTGAAGAGAGGAAAGAACCTTTCTGTCCCAGAGCTGGAACAACCACTCCCAGGAAAGTTGTCAGGCTGGCTGGGTAACTATCAGAGGATGTGATGTGATTAGAGGGCTAGGGCTAGGGCTAGGGTCTGGGGGGAGTGGGGAGTGGCTTGCTGAAACCGAAGCAGATCTGTTCTGTCTGGTGCTCAGAAATTGCAAGAGTTGGGAGCATTCTACAGAGTCAGTTTGACATGGACCCTGAACTTCATGATAGCCGATTGCAAAAAGTAAAGCCGCCCCTCCCTAGCCCTGGGCCTCGGTTTCCTCAGACCAAAGTGGGGGGTGTTAGATTACTTCCAAGATCCCATAAGGTTGGCAGGTCCCATAGTTAGAGATTCTAAAAGAGGCTATGGTTTACAAGAGATGAGAGAGTCTGAAAAGCGAAAGTGCTAGCTCTACACTCATCAGCAATCAGTAGGAGGAAAAAGAAACCCATGTCGCTGCACAGGATGCTCTCTGATGATAGATATCACACTTAGAGGATTTTATCGAAGGGGAAAAAAATGGAAGGAAGGGAACATAACCAAGGATGCATTCAGAAGAGCAAGCAGAACATGGCGGTAGAAGGTCAAGAATGGTGGAGGCCACAGCAGTACCTGAAGCTCCAAAACCAGGGTTAAAAAAAAAAAAAAAGGGCCTTTTACCTCCTGGAAGAGCAATGGAGGGAGGTGTCAGATGTCCCTTCTGCCTTTCACAAAAGGCCATTTTGAATTGACAAATTTCATCCATACTGCTGTTGAGCAGCAAAAAAAGAAGACACCAGTATATCCAGCAACAAGGAAAACCTGCAAAGGAGTCAAAGAAAAAGCAAAATCTTTCAAAACTAAAACCCACTGGAGCAGCTGGGTAGCTCAGCGGATAGAGAGCCAGGCCTGGAGATGAGAGGTCCTGGGTTCAATCCAGCCTCAGACACTTCTTAGCTGTGTCACCCTGGGCGAGTCACTTAATCCCGCAGGGCCTAAGTATTACTGCTCTTCTGCATTGGAAGCAACACTTCCTATGATTCTAAGAGGGAAAGGAAGGGTCTGGAAAAACCCTCACACAAAACAAGTTAACAACCCCCCTCCATGTAGCAAACACCCCCAAAGGTTGGCTGTGAGTGATTATTCACTCCATTCTCACCTTCTCTTCTTTCTAGCTCGGTTCAAAGCAAACTCTAATAGGCTGCCTAACCCCAATGTCTCCACTGTATTTACAACAGACCCTGTTTGTTGCTGTGTGACTGTTGTCTTCCCTTTCTTAATTCTGGTAGGCAGGACTGCGTGTAGCCTGCAGATCTGGCTTCCCGTGACATTTTGTCCTCCTCCGAGTGCTCAGAATCTTACATTATACTTTATTTCGGCATTCATTCCCGGGTCGCCGAGCTGCGTGTTTGTCTCCATGTTGTTTCTTCTGCTATTATAAATAGTGTTGCCATGGGCCGGCTTCTACAGATGGGTCTTTGATTTGCTGAGGGCACGAGCCAAGAGGTCGAACAGATGCCTGGCTCCAGAGGTATGGAGGTTTGGGTAACTATTTTGGTGTAACTCCACTTCCTTGCAGTAAGGGCAACGGCTTCTCAGCCAACAAGGGAAGCTCAGACACCGTAAAGAAGCAGTCAGAAACCCAGTTTGGTGGGACACGGCCTAAAGTAGACGCTCCCAGTGAATTCAATTCTTTATAACTGACTCAGGGTGCCAAAAATGCTCCCGAATCCGGAGCAATCTTTGAGGCTTGTGGGAGAATGGGGGGAGAGGTCCCCGAAAGCTCCAGGTGGGCACATATTATCCCGATTGGCAGCTACGGATTAGTAGTCACCTTGCCACAGGAACCCAGCAAAGCCCCAGCACAGATGACTGAATGAGCATTTAGAAAGGAATCTAAGGACCACCCGGAGCCAACAGGAATTTTAGCAAGACAAATGAACCTCTTGTCATTTGGGGCTGCCTTTCCCAAGGTCGGCTCATGAAAAAGGAGGGAGGACTTTTGTTGATGGAGTGTTTCCTTGAGATCAGCAAAGCACATCTTTTAGCCCTGGGTGGCAGTCAGTCTTTGGCCTTTCGGGATTCCTTGTACTTACTCGCTGGCCTCACTTGAATTATGAGATTTCCTTGTACTCACGGATGACAATTTACTTAATCATTCACCTGTTATTAGACATTTCGGTGGCTTTTTCTTCTTTTTTAATAGTGCCGAGCGCTGCTAGGGAAATTGTCAAGCGGAGAGCTTTTTGTTTTTCATAAAGAAAAAAAGGAGGCTGGGAAAATATTTATAGCAAACACAACAGATCACTTGACATCTAGCAGATATAAGAAAGTGGTAAAGAGCCACAGTGATGACTCTCCGTCCAGGGTGAAAACAGGATCAAAGGATAGGGACGAAAGATTTTCCAAAGAGGAAGCATTAGTTGCTAATAATCTTTTGAAAAAAAAAAAGCCCAACCTCCACAATAATCAAACAGATGACAAGTAACCATCATCAGACATGGCCAATACGTTCATTTGTTTTGTTGAAGGGCCTTTCCTTTGTGGTAGGGGAGCAGCACTGGGAAGTGACGTCAATATTTTTAACAAGGGAATCAATAAAATATTTTTAAACCTATCTGGCTCTGGATGAAAAATAGAAAAGTCAATCAGTCGGATGGATTAGATAAGCACAAATAGACAGAGCAGGGTCTAATCTTTGATCAGCCCAAGACCAGAAAATCCTGGGGGAAGTTCTTGAAAAAGGACCATTATCTTTATTCAATATGGCCTTCGGGGAAATGAGAAAACGATTTGGAGAAAAACTGGTTTGGAGTGAGCCCCGACACCCAATGCCACAATAAATCCCCAAAGGATAAAATCAGCATCTAGAAAAAGGAATGTCATCGATGAGCTAGAAGAGAACTGAACATCCGAAGCTGTGGACCCAGTGTCTAGCACGGTGCCTGGCACATAGTAGGTGCTCGATCGATGTCGATTTATTGACTGACTGTCAAAGGAATCCATAATAAGCAGTCACAGCATTGAGAACTCAACCTATCGCTAAATGGACTCCTTTAACCATGTGAAAAGGAGAAGCCCTGGCCCAATCCACCAAGAATTCGAGGCAAAAATAGGCAGTGGGAAAAGGAATCTTTGACCCAAACATTTCTGATCAAAGTCAGACATCCAGAATCTCTAAGATCGAGAGCTATTACTCAATGGGTAAACAATCCAAGGATATGAGCAGATAGCTCTCGAAAGAAAGAAACATCAACTATCAATAACCATCTTTAAAAGGGCCCCAATCACTGGAATCAGAGAAAGGCAAATAAAGAGAGCTGGGCTCTAAATCCCACAGTCACTGGGGAATGGCTAAACAAATGGTAACACAGGAATGCAATGGAATATTATTGCACCAGAAGAAATAAATATAAGGAATTCAGAGAGACCTGGGTGGACTTCTTAGGAACTGTGAAAGGATGAAGGAAGTACAACTAGAAGAATAATGTAAACGGAAAGTCCAATAAAACGAAACCAAAGGCTGTATAATTAGAATGACTAAGCTTGGCCCCAGAGAAGAGCTGAGAAAAAGCACCTCTCTCTTTCCACTGGAGAACGGAGGGATTATGGACAGGGAATGTCGCCTGTCAAATATGGTCAACAAATTAGTAGGTTTCATGGAACTGGGGTGGGTGTTTATCTGGGGTAGGAGACAAGACTTGACAGTGAGAGGAGGGAAAGGTATATATTTGGAAATGAAAGCCATCTAAAAATGTAAATGCGATACCCCAAAACCCATGGAAAAGAAACCACACATTTCCGTCCAATTGGGGAGGACGGTCATAGATGGAAAAAGTCTGTCTTTGTTGGTGGGGATGGAGGAAAGACGAATGCTGAGCTGTGAATCGGTCTAGTCTTTTGAAAAAAATAATTGGAAATGCTCAAGAAAAGTTTTGAAATTCTTTCTATGCTTTCACACAATCATCCCATTCAGGTATTTATACCCTATGGAGCTTATTGAAAACAAGAAAAGACCAACTCTCCCACAGGAAACGAATCTTTTTTTTTTTTTTATTTTTTAATTTTTTTAGAAAAATTTTCCATGGTTACATGATTCATGTTCTTACTTTCCCCGTCGCCCCCCAAAAAAACCCTCCCCCATAGCCAACTCACATTTCCACTGGTTTTAACACACGTCATCTATCAAGACCGATTTCCATATTATTGATAGTTGCATTGGTGTGGTCCTTTCAAGTCTACATCCCCAATCCTGTCCACATCAACCCAAGTGTTCAAGCAGTTGTTTTTCTTCTGTGTTTCCTCTCCTGTAGTTCTTCCTCTGAATGTGGGTAGCTTTCTTATTCCATAAATTCCTCAGAATTGTCCTGGGTCATTGCATTGCTGCTAAAACAGAAGTCTGTCACATTAGATTTTACCACAGTGTATCCAGCTCTGTGTACAATGTTCTGGCTCTGCTCCTTTCACTCTGCATCAAATCCTGGAGGTCATTCCAGTTCACAAGGAATTCCTCCAGTTTATTATTCCTTTGAGCACAGTAGTATTCCATCACCAGCATATACCACAATTTGTTCAGCCATTTCCCAATTGGAGGCATCCCCTCGTTTTCCATTTTTTTGCCACCACAAAAAGCACGGCTATAAATATTTTTGTACAAGTCTGTTTATCTATGATCTCTTTGGGGTGTAAACCCAACAATGGTATGGCTGGATCAAAGGGCAGGCAGTCTTTTATAGCCCTTTGAGCATAGTTCCAAATTGTCATCCACAATGGTTGGATCAGTTCACAACTCCACCAGCAATGCATTAATGTCCCAATTTTGCCACATCCCTTCCAACATTCGTTACTCTCCCCTTCTCTCATTTTAGCCAATCTGCTGGGTGAAAGGTGATACCTCAGAGTTGTTTTGATTTGTATTTCTCTAATTATTAGAGATTTAGAACACTTTCTCATGTGCTTATTGATAGTTTTGATTTCTTTATGTGAAAATTGCCTATTCATGTCCCTTGCCCATTTATCAATTGGGGAATGGCTTGATTTTTTGTACAATTGATTTAGCTCCTTGTATATTTGAGTAATTAGACCTCTGTCAGAGTTTTTTGTTATATTTTTTCCCAGTTTGTTGTTTCCTTTCTGATTTTAGTTGCATTGTTTTTGTTTGTACAAAACCTTTTTAATTTAATATAATCAAAATTATTTATTTTACATTTTGTAATGCTTTTTAACTCTAGCTTGGTTTTAAAATCTTTCCTTTCCCCTAGATCTGACAAGTATACTATTCTGTGTTCACTTAATTTACTTACAGTTTCCTTCTTTATATTCAAGTCATTCACCCATTCTGAATTTATCTTGGTGTAGGGTGTGAGATGTTGATCTAAACCTAATCTCTCCCACATTGTTTTCTAATTTTCCCTGCAGTTTTTGTCAAATAGAGAATTTTTGTCCATAAAGTTGGGCTCTTTGGGTTTATCATACACTGTCTTGCTGACGTCACTTACCCCAAGTCTATTCCACTAATCCTTCCTTCTGTCTCGTAGCCAGTACCATATTGTTTTTTTAAACCCTTAACATCTGTGTATTGTGGAAGAGTGGTAAGGGTGGGCAATGGGGGTCAAGTGACTTGCCCACGGTCACACAGCTGGGAAGTGTCTGAGGCCAGATTTGAACCTAGGACCTCCCATCTCTAGGCCTGACTCTCAATCCACTGAGCTATCCAGCTGTTTCCCACCCCCGTAGCATATTGTTTTGATGACTGCTGCTTTATAGTATAGTTTAATATCTGGTACTGCTAGGCCACCTTCCTTCACATTTTTTTTTCATTATTTCCCTTGATATTCTTGATCTTTTGTTCTTCCAAATGAACTTTGTTATAGTTTTTGCTAATTCAGTAAAAAAGTTTCTTGATAGTTTGATAGGTAGGTATGGCACTAAATAAATTAATTAATTTGGGTAGAATGGTCATTTTTATTATGTTTGCTCGTCCTACCCATGAGCAATCAATGTTTTTCCAATTGTTTAGATCTAGTTTTAATTGTTTGGAAAGTGTTTTGTAGTTGTATTCATATAATTCCTGTGTTTGTCTTGGCAGATAGATTCCTAAGTATTTCATATTATCTAGGGTGATTTTAAATGGTGTTTCTCTTTCTAACTCTTGCTGCTGAGATGTGTTGGGAATATATAGAAATGCTGATGATGATCTATGTACATTTATTTTGTATCCTGCCACTTTGCTAAAGTTGTTGATTATTACTATTAGCTTTTTAGTTGATTCTCTAAGATTTTTTTAAGTAGACCATCATATCATCTGCAAAGAGTGATAGCTTGGTCTCCTCATTGCTCATTTTAATAAATACCTTCAATTTCTTTTTCTTCTCTAATTGCTACTGCTAGTGTATCTAGTACAATGTTAAATAATAGAGGTGATAATGGGCATCCTTGTTTCACTCTTGATCTTATTAGGAAGGCTTCTAATTTATCCCCTTTGCAGATGATGTTTGTTGATAGTTTTAGATATATAACATATATTATTTTTAGAAAAGGCCCTTCTATTCCTAAACTTTCTAGTGTTTTCATTAGGAATGGGTGTTGTATTTTGTCAAAGGCTTTTTCAGCATCTATTGAGATAATCATGTGGTTTTTGTTGGTTTGCTTGTTGATATGGTCAATTATGTGAATGGTTTTCCTTATGTTGAACCATCCTTGCATTCCTGGTATAAAACCCACTTGATCATAATGATCTTGCTGGCTCTTGATCACTTGCTGGAGTCTTTTTGCTACTATTCTATTTAAGATTTTTGCATCTGTGTTTGGAATCTGTGTTCATTAGGGAAATTGATCTGTAGTTTTCTTTCTCTGTTTTTGATCTACCTGGCTTTGGAATCAGTACCATATTTGTG
>NW_025344627.1:0-8498 GCF_016433145.1 Gracilinanus agilis
CATTTATATATATTTGCTGTCAAACAATAAGGAAAATGTTTATTTTATAAATAAATAATAGATGCTTACAAATAACCCCAGGCACGTAACTTGGCCTTTCTGAGCCTCAGTTTGCTCTTCCATAAAAAAAGAGGTTTGAATTAGATGGAATCTAAAATTCTTTCTAGCACTCCCATTTTCCACTCCTAGGTATTAAGCTAGAAAAAAAAGAAGATTGATATTTCAAACTTATCAAAATTGGCTGATGTCCAGTATGAAATTGGGCCTTCTTAGATAGCATTGTCCTTGAAGTTTCAGTTTCTGAATCTTCTATTCCATTGTTAAGAATCCTTTGAGCCTTCACAATACTTGGATGAGGGCTATAAGAACTATAGTCAACTATAGAATCAAGGTAATTGTGAAGATAATTTTTGGTTACCTCCTTCTGCATAAGCACAGAAAAACATACACACACTTTATTATATTTCAATGGTTTATAATTCTGTTGGTGTGGACAATGTTACCACCAGTGTCAACTCTAGGTGTTCTAAACTTTAGTAGGTAATATTGGATATTGTGATGAAAATATTGAATATACTGTGGTTAGCCTGGTGATTAGCTTTTTTGACCTGGCTAGACTCTCCCTAGATAGCATATATAAAATTCTTTTTAAGGCCTGTTATTGGAGCCAGGCAGGGACTAGGGTGTGCTAGAGCTTTTTCTCCTCTGGTTTAGCTTTTAAAAGCTTGTGGTCTTTCTATACCAGAGGAACTATGAATAGCAGTGGAATGCAAGGAATATCATTATTACTTATTTTCATAAAAACTTCATGCCAAATATCCTTTGGCTCTAATTTAGCCTTTATAAATAGCCCAGTAAAATAGGTAGTATAATCTTGGTTAGAAAAAAAAAGCAACAAAAAAAAAACAATTTTTGGCAGAAGGGGAAGAATGCAGTTCAATTATCTTAGTTGTTACTTAAATTCTTTATTTCACTAAACATTATCATGATTCTGTCTACCTCATGCTAGAATATCCAGTTAATGCAGTCAACATTTTTAGTCAATTATTGCAAGCACTGACCATGACAAATATGTCTCCCTGTTTTATGCTTCCCTTGATATTGTTCATCCAATGAACAACATTTTGGGGTTTTTTTTTTTTTGTGGTGGAGCTTCCCAAGAAATCTACAAGGTATACATATGCACGAGAGATTTCTTATTAAAGGAGAGCTGTTAACAGGGCATTTTGATACACTGAGGAATATGTGTTTTATGTTTTCAGGTACTCGACATACACAGCTAGCTTGAGTTCTAGAATGTCAGCAACTCACATTTATATAGTCTTTTTCACATTTACAAAGTATATTCCTCACAACAACCAAGTGAAAGAGACAATACAAATATTATTATCACCATTTGACAAATTAGTCAACTGATACTTATGAAATGACTTGATCAAAAACTGCCAGATACTTTGTGGTGGCAAAAAATTGGAAAATGAGGGGACTCCCTTCAATTGGGGAATGTCTGAACAAATTATGGTATCTGTTGGTGATGGAATATGATTGTGCTCAAAGGAATAATGAACTGGAGGAATTCCATGTGAACTGGAAAGACCTCCAGGAATTGATGAAGAGTGAAAGGAGCAGAACCAGGAAAACATTGTACACAGAGATGGATACACTGTGGCACAATCAAACATAATGGACTTCTCTACTAGCAGCAATGCAATGATCCAGAACAATTCTGAGGGACTTATGAGAAAGAACGATATCCACATCCAGAGAAAGAACTGTGGGAGCAGAAACACAGAAGAAAAACAACTGCTTGATCACATGGTTCACTGAGGATATGATTGGGATGTAGACTCTAAACCAGTGATTCCCAAAGCAGGCGCCACCGCCCCCTGGTGGGTGCTGCAGCGATCCAGAGGAGCGGTGATGGCCACAGGTGCATTTATCTTTCCCATTAATTGCTATTAAAATTAAAGGGAATTAATTTCCAGGGACACTAAGTAATTTTTTTCTGGAAAGGGGGCGGTAGACCAAAAATGTTTGGGAGCCACTGCTCTAAACAATCACCCTAGTGCAAATATTAATAATATGGAAATAGATACATGTAAAACCCAGTGGAATTGCTTGTTGGCTATGGGAGAGGGTTGGGAGGAGGGGAGGAGAAGAACATGAATCATGTAACCATGGAAAAATATTCTAAATTAACTAATTAATTAATAAATTTACTTTAAAAAACAATAAAGTGAAGTGTAATTAAAACAGCCAGCTACAAACTCTGAGCACACTAAAATGTTGGATCTAGAAGTTCAAATGGATATTCTGAGGGACCATAGAAGGGACCATAAAAAACTGTCAGGTTTAGAGACAAAGGACCTGTCTTAGAATCCTGGCTCTATCACTTATCCATCTGATCTTAGGTAAGTTAGTTAAGCTTTAGTTTCCCTAATTGTCATGTGGGAGCTTTAGACTCAGTCTCTAAAGCCCCCGATGACTTTCACATTCTAGAACTCCAAATCAAGTGTATTTACCATTCCATCATATTGTATTCTTCCATAACTTTCAGTCTATTTGTGTGATTATAAAGTCATGGTCTGCTGCAGAGAACTCTCCAAAGTTATGCCTATTTCCTACTCATGTTCTCATGGACACCCTCAAGTGTTTATAGGCCATGCTTATAAAGATTTTATAGAGATGAAGAAATATATAGATAGGTGGTTATCAATCTTGTTGATTGCTTTTGTGTGTGTGAGTGTGTGTATATGCATGTGTATGCACATGTATGACTGTGCTGTTAGTAACCAGCATGATCTTTCCCATTGTTTTGGAACCTTCCCCTCTTTGAGATACCTTGAAAATAAAGAAAAGTTATGCATGCAGACAAGAGTTCCACAATTCCATTGTGCGGATATGGATAACTTTGGAAATTTCTAGTCATCAGTACAATATTTGAGAGCACACTATTTCAGGCCAGAGCATAGGGATATTGAGTACGGTAGCAGAAAGATTGCTGCATTTGGAGCCAGAAGCCCTGGATTTAAAACCCTGCTCTGCTATTGATTAACTGTGTGACCAGGTATAAGTTCCTTCCCTTCTCTGGGTCTCAGTTTTCTCCTCTATAAAAATAAGGCAGGAGTTGAGGAACAGACTGGACTACATAATCATCAAGGTTCTGTCCATCTGCAAATCTGTAGTCCAGGAACTTCTTAGTGGCTTTTGACTAAACTGACATAGTCATTCCAGTAATGGAACAATGTCTTTGGATGTACAAGAAAAAAAAGGAAAATCAAAATTCCACATATTGATAGTCACCATCTCAGCTGTTCTGAGAGGCTTTGTAATATGCACAATTACAAGTTTTCATTTAATTACTGTTTCGAGTAGGGCAATGTTCCTGCTTACCTTGTTCCTGACAAAAGCATGTACCTTATATAAAAGCCATCAGATATTTTTCCAATTAATTTCATTTCTTTGATGTTGTTCCAGAAGAATGACAAATGTGCCTGAAAAACAGAGAAGCTATGATAAAGTCATCACTCACAGACTGAAGATATAGATCAATAGAGTATCAGGATGTCATAACAATGCCATCATTTATAGTGATGCAACCAGAATGAAAGAACTAGCAGCTGCTCACCTCTGGAAAAAGGCATCAGAGATAGTATACAAGGAACCTGACTAGTGGCAACTCCTTCCTCTATTGAAATGCATCAAGAAAACAGTCCAATCATTGTCTCATTACAGTGACAATAAACATGAATGAACTCATTTAAAGAAATATACATCCTGTCTCCTTCAAAAAAGGACTGGCTGGGGGCAGCTGGGTAGCTCAGTGGATTGAGAGTCATGCCTAGAGACAGGAGGTCCTAGGTTCAAATCTGACCTCAAACACTTCCCAACTCTGTGACCCTGGGCAAGTCGCTTGACCCCCATCACCCATCCTTACCACTCTTCTACCAAGGAGCCAATACACAGAAGTTAAGGGTTAAAAAAAAAGGACTGGCATCCTACATGATTAAACAATAATGCAAATCAGGAAAATGCGAAATAAAACCAGAATAGACACCATCTAGAGTGAGCACAGGGAGAAGATGTGTCATCAGGCACCTACGATGAGCCTTCTGAGTTGCTTGGCAATAGAGAAAGAAAGAAGAAAGCCCTGCAGGTTGCAAAGCTTTGATTGTGTGACAAAAGGAAGCAGACAAATTCATCTGCTGAGACAAACCTCTTCCTGGAACTAAACTGGAGGAATGATTTATCATTTGAAGCTTTGAATACTGGGTATTGGATCACATAGTGTATAATGTCTTGAACTCTAATTTGCCAAAGACACAGAAGCACCACTCAAATGGGTCATTCTGGTATCAACCATCTACAAAGGCTGAGGGCATAACATTAAATTGTAACTCAGTGAAGACATTTCTGCAGACAGTTGAGATGATATGGCCCAGGTACTTGGCTTCCTACTATAACATAATACAGGCAGAGATCTTGGTGAATCTAGAGGAATGGATAATTAACATGACTGTGTTATCCCATGCATCAAAAGCAAGCTTTTTGCAGATGCCTGATGTCAGTCAGTTCATGAGGAAATTCTGTGAGAAGTCTATACAATTCAGATAAGCTGTATTGTGGGTAAAAATGATCTATGGGCTTTTTTCTCAATATTTAAAAAAAATTGGACCTGTGCTTTCATTGGCGTAGGTCATCCTGGTTAGGAAGCCTCCTCCACCAATATGCTTCAGTACTCACAATTTTCAGTCTTAGAGAGTTTTCTGGAGCCACTGAGAAGCTAAGTGACTTGTTCAAGGTCTCATAGCCAATGTGCTTCTGAAACTGGTCTTGAACTTAGGTCTTCCTGACTCTGGGGCCCAACACTATCCACTATGCAACCACATACCTTCATAAGAGTCCAATGACTAGATCAATATCTAGGAACCCGAGAAGACAGAGAGGTGACATGATTACCTGAAATCACAGTGTGAAAGTGTGAAAGAGAATTCTTTACTCTATTGTCTATCCTGAGTTAACACTACCTTAAGTACCCCTACTTAGTACTAGGTGAGAAGCTATCAAGGTACTTGGAGAATTCACACCCTTGGAAATTCAATCAAATCAGGAATCTGTGAACCTTTTTGATTCAATCATCTGGGAATCTGGGAATCTTTTTGATGAAAACTTAACCTTCAGAAGGCGAGAAGTCAATCCTACAGACACTGCACCCTGGGTAGTGCTATACAATTTGGAAACTGTGATTGGCCCCCGTGAAGAGGCAAAGGACAAGAAGTCACCATAAAAAAGCAACCCCTCAAGGATATAATGGACTTCTGTACCAGCAGCAATGCAATGACACAAGACAGCTATGAGGGATTTATGGTAAAAAATGCTACCCACATTCAGAGGAAGATCTGCAGGAGAGGAAACATAGAAGATAATCAATTGCTTGAATGCGTGCGCTGAGGTGGACATGATTGGGGATGTAGACTCGAAACGACCACACCAATGCAACTATCAACAATATGGAAATAGGCCCTAAACAAGGACACATGTTACAACCAGTGGAAATGTGCGTCGGCCATGGGTGGAGGGAATGCGGGGGGGGGGGTGAAGGGGAAAGTAGGGGTATGAAGCATGTAAACAGGTTAAAAATGAATATTAATAAATGTTAAAAAAAAAAGCAAGCCCTGAACTCCTTTAGGGCAGATTGTCTTTGAGAAGTTAGTCTGAAGAGATTGTCTTCTGGAGATAATCTTATATAGTCTTCAAGGGAGCTTTGCTGGAGACTACAGCTTGGATTGTGGGCTCAGAGTTCAGCTTTAAGAAGGAAGTCAGCTTCAAGAAGAAAGTCGGGTTAAGGAAGAAAGTCTGCTTCAGGAGTAACCTTCACCTCAAGTCATCATCTTGACCTGCCTCTTGGAGGGAACTTGGGTGAGTGGATAGCTGTGTAGAGCCCCAAAGTTATGACACAGAAACTAAGCAACCACAAGCAAACGCAAGCTAGGGACTCCCAGATCAGGACGGCTCCGAGAAACCTAAAGTTACTAACAGGTCAGGATGTCTTAGAGAAATCCATGGTCACTAACAATAGGGTGTTATTAGGCTCCCAAATGTAGCATAAAGACCCTACATGCTTGGGGAGACAGCCAAAAACCATTAACTACAAAGGCTACTTCAAGAACTACAGGGCGCCCCTGAGTCTGCTGATACCCGCCACCTTTCCTGCCACCCCCTGAGTTTCCCACCACCCCAAACATATATAATCTTTACTCTGACTATGCCCCCCCCCCGGAACTCCGTTGCTGAGCTCCCCTAGCGTGCACTAGAAATAAAGACTTCCCTTTGCTTGGATTGCATTGTCTCCGTGTGCTCCTTGGGTGGCAATCCATTCGGACCCTAACAGCTGCCTTTCCCTTCCTGTCTTGTGGAGATAGTTTAATTCTGGTTGAAGGTCAAGTCCTGGCTGAGTCCAGAACCAGAGCAATATTTAGTTAGATAGGCTAATGTCTTCTTTACCCTTTTGCATTTCTCTACTTTCACTCTTTCTACCTCTTTTGTAAATAAAAGCTATTAAAGGTCATTTCGACTTGAACAATAATACTTTGAATCGACAACCACCATTATTATTTATAATTTTCATATATCTTAGTCAAACCATTAATATATAATCCCTACAAAGGTAAGAAATAATATTAGAGACAGAATTTGAACCCAGATCTTATAACTCTAATCCAATGTTCTTTTCATTGTACAAAAAGACCTAAGTGAACTCTAATTTTAAAACTGAGTATATGATCATGGGTAAGATATATAGATACTTTGGACCTCAATTTCCACATGTGAAAATGAAGGGAGGTGATTAATGATACCTGTAGTACTTCCTTCATTTAGTGGCTATATGTAGAGTGTTCTTTTTGCCCTGTTAATTACTATACAAATGTCAGTTATTGTCAGAAGTTTTGTAGAAAACAAAAGGGCACCCTAGAATTTTAGGTAAAGGATCTGAGAGATGTGCCCCTACAAAAGCCAAAGAAGAGGGATAATTGGTTCCAGGTTAAGATGGCGGCAGAGTAAGAAGCAGCTCTTAACCTCTCCTGACCGAAACATACAAAACTCCTCAAGGGGACATAAAAACAAGTCCAGACGAACGGAGGAACCCCACAACAGGGCACAGTGTGGAAGGTACATGGAATCGAGACATTTCCAGGCTATAAAGGGCTCTCACTAAATCGCGGGCTGAGCAACCACCCCACCCCAACCCCCTCCACACACAAAATCTATAGCTCTGAAGCCAGCTAAAAAGAAATAGAGCAAGTTTGGGGCACCCATCGAGTCATTGGCAGCTCTGGGGCCTGTTCCTGAGAGCAGCAAGATTTAGGACCCCAATAAGCCAGAGAACGCAAGCAAAATCTGAGCGCAAGGGCAGAGAGTGGACACCCAGTGCAGAGCGCACCTGCACTGGCGGAGGCGTGGGTGGAGGCAGACACAGCCAGGAACTAAAGCTCTGAAAACCTGAGTGGGGAACCAGTGCAGACCGGTATACAACTGTGGAAGCAGCGCCCTGAGACTTGTAAAGGAACCTCCTGCAGAGGATCAAGCAAGGGGGTCCACTAGGGGGCTTGACCTTGGAAAAAACCAGAAGTCAGACCTCAGGAACCAATAGACCGCAGACAGACAGAGAAAATCCAGACAACCGAGCAAACAGAGGAGGAGAACAAACAAGCATCCGGACCCTCCTCAAATAAGGAAAACTCCTCACAAGCTATGGAAGAGTTCAAAACTGAGATTTTGAGGAAAATGGAAGAGATCTGGCAAGAAAATAACTGTTTAAAAGGTAAAATCTTGCAATTGAACACCAGAAATGACCAGATTGAAAAGGAATTCCAGAAGATTATGGCCGAAAACCGAAAGATTATAGCTGAAAATCAATCCCTAAAGGCTAGAATCGAGCAATTGGAAGCTAATGAGCTCTCAAGACAACAAGAACAAATAAAACAAAGTCAAAAGACTGAAAAAATAGA
This sequence comes from Gracilinanus agilis, assembly GCF_016433145.1. Classification (NCBI taxonomy): domain Eukaryota; kingdom Metazoa; phylum Chordata; class Mammalia; order Didelphimorphia; family Didelphidae; genus Gracilinanus; species Gracilinanus agilis. Next base: position 8,010 of record NW_025344627.1, read on the forward strand.
AGGAAACATGAAATATCTCAATGAGAGAGTGACAGACCAAGAAAACCGGTCTAGAAGAGACAATTTGAGAATAATTGGTCTTCCAGAAAAACCAGAAATTAATAGAAACCTGGACTCTGTACTAAATGAAATTATTCAGCAAAATTGCCCTGAAGTCCTACAACAAGAGGGTAATATAGACATTGAAAGGATTCATAGAACACCCACTACATTCGACCCAGAGAAGAAATCGGTTAGAAATATTATCGCCAAATTCAAAAGCTTTCAAGCAAAAGAAAAAATCTTACAAGAAGCCAGAAAGAGACAATTCAAATATCAAGGAGCACCAATCAGGATCACACAGGATCTGGCAGCCCCCACGCTAAAAGACCGTAAGGCGTGGAATACGATATTCAGAAAGGCAAGAGAGCTGGGCCTGCAACCACGGATCAACTACCCATCAAAATTGACTATATATTTCCAGGGGAAAGTATGGGCATTCAACAAAAT
>NW_025344628.1:0-1543 GCF_016433145.1 Gracilinanus agilis
GGATCAGGAAAGGCTTCATGTAGAAGCCTTTGACATATTTTTTTTTTCTGACATGGCCAATGTTTTGCTTCACTGTAATGTTTGTGACATTGGTTTTGTTTTTCTTGCTTTCCTAATGCAGAGGGTAAAAGATGGGAGGGAAAGAAAGTAGACTAAAAAATTTAAAAAATTTTAATTGAGAGGACTTTCAGTTAAGATGGCGGCAGAGTAAGGAGCAGCTGCTGGATCTCTCCTGACCAAGCATACAGGACTCCTCAAGGGGAAATAAAAACGAGTCCAGACGAACAAAGGAACCCCACAACAGGGCGCAGCATTGAAGGCACGCAGAATCGGGGCATTTCCACGCTATAAAGGGGTGAAACAGCTCTCACTAAAATGTGAGAGGAAGAAGCCCCTCCCCCACCCACTCCCCACCACACACCTCTCACAACGCCAACACACAAGTGTGAAAACAGGACTGGGGCAACCAGATAATCACTGGCAGCCCCGGGGCTTGTATCTGTGTGCTGCAAGAGGAGGGACCCCAAGTGGCTGGGGGCACGCACGGACTTTCCCCGAGTGATCACGTGGGTGAAGGTACCGCCTTGGGCCGGGACAAAGGCTTCTAAAACACAGCCTTTCCCAAGTGCTGAAGGCATCGCCTCAGGTGTGAATAAAGATCTCCAGCCCACAGACTTTCACTACCTTCTGCAGGGGTGAAGGCAGGGCCCTAAGAGCATCTGTGCAGGCAAAGGCAGTGCCCTGGGCTTGAATAACGATCTCCAGCCCAGGCTTGGACCTCCAGTGAGGACCGGGTGCGGACCAGAGTGCAGCAGTGGAAGCAGCCCCAAAGACTGCTGAAGGAACCTCGGGCAGAGGGGCAGACCAGGAACTACCAGGAGGCCTGACCCCGAGGACAAGGAGACCGGAGCCCCCAGGAGCTTGCAAGGCACAGGCAGACCCTGAGTGCAAAGACAAAGCTGAAAAGGGGCGGGGCTAACTATGGCCAGCAATAAGGAAGTCCAGAAGAAAAAGACCATCAAGAGAAACTCTGGAACACTGGACAACTTCTACACAGAGAAAATCCAGACAACAGAGGAGGGAAAACAAAAATCCAAACCTCCCCAAAAAAATGAAAGCTGGTCACAAGCTATGGAAGAGTTTAAAAATGAAATGCTGAGGAAGATGGAAGAAATCTGGCAAGAAAATAACAGTTTAAAAGACAGAATTTCGCAATTGGAAAGTGAGACAAGACAACTGAAGACGAAAAATGACCAGATTGAAAAGGAAAACCAAAACATTAGAGCCGAAAACCAATCCTTAAAGGCTAGAATCGAACATTTAGAAACCAATGATCTCTCAAGACAACAAGAACAAATAAAACAAAGTCAAAAGACTGATAAAATAGAAGGAAACATGAAATATCTCAAGGAGAGAGTGACAGACCAAGAAAACCGGTCTAGAAGGGATAACTTGAGAATCATTGGTATTCCAGAAAAGGCAGAAATTAATAAAAACATGGACTCCATACTCAAAGAAATTATTCAGCAAAATTGCCCTGAAG
>NW_025344629.1:0-1232 GCF_016433145.1 Gracilinanus agilis
TCCGGATGCTTGTTTGTTCTCCTCCTCTGTTTGCTCGGTTGTCTGGATTTTCTCTGTGTAAAAGTTGTCGAGTGTTAAGGGCTTCTTTTTCTTGTTGTTATTCTTTCTCTTCTGAGTTTCCTGAGTCTGGGTAGCCATCATTAGCCCAGCAGCTTCTCAGGTTTATCCTCGTGCTCAGTGTCTGTCCGCGATCTATTGGTACCTGAGGTCTGAGATCTGGTTTTTTCCAAGGTTAAGCCCCCTAGTGGACCCCCTTGCTTGATCCTCTGCAGGAGGTTCCTTTACAAGTCTCAAGGCGCTGCTTCCACAGTCGTATACCCGTCTGCACTGGTTCCCCACTCAGGATTTAGTTCCTGGTTGTGTCTGCCTCCACCCACGCCTCCGCCAGTGCCTGTGCGCTCTGAGCTGGGCATCCACTCTCTGCCCTCGCGCTCAGTAAGCTCTGGCTTATTGGGGTCCTAAATCTTGCTGCTCTCAGGAACAGGCCCAGCAGCTGCCAATGACTCAATGGGTGCCCCAAACTTGCTCTATTTCTTTTTAGCTGGCTTCAGAGCTATAGATTTGTGTGTGGAGGGGGTGGGGGTGGAGCGGTTGCTCAGCCCGCGATTTAGTGAGAGCCCTTTATAGCCTGGAAATGTCTCCATTCCACGTACCTTCCACACTGTGCCCTGTTGTGGGGTTCCTCCGTTCGTCTGGACTTGTTTTTATGTCCCCTTGAGGAGTTTTGTGTGTTTTGGTCAGGAGAGGTTAAGAGCTGCTTCTTACTCTGCCGCCTTCTTAACCCGGAAAATCGGTTAGATAGAGTTTTTTATCCCAATGGATAATAAAGCTACTCTTCCCTCTCCGGGTTGATTACAATAAGAGTAAGGTTTGATTATTACTTCTTAATGCTCTCTTCCTCTCCTTCTTATAATAGTATTTGTCCCCTCTCCCTCCCATGCCCTCTTTGTGTGTAAAGAATATTCTATTTTCTTATTCACTCAAGTTTCTCTTGGTGTCCCCTGCTATTTACCCCCTCTTTCCCATCCCCCACGCCATCTTAGATTATTTAGTGTTCCATCCTCACCCTGTGAATTATTCTTCTGATTACTATAATAGTGAATGTTATAATAGTGAATAGAGTTCACTACAGAGAATTATACATAACATTTCTCTACATAGGAATACAGATAATTAGATCTCACTGAGGCCCTTAAAAAGGCAAATTTAAAAATTATAAGTTTTCTTTCTTT
>NW_025344630.1:0-4969 GCF_016433145.1 Gracilinanus agilis
TCTAGAAACAGAAGGCAAAATCGAAATTGAAAGAATCCACTGATCATCACCTCAAAGAGATCCAAAGATGAAAATGCAAGAGCATTGTTGCCAAGTTCCATAGCCCCCAGGTAACAGGTTAAATACTGTGGAGCTACAGTTTAAATAACATGAAACTTAGCAGCCATGACATTAAAAGAACACAAGACAAAGAATACAGATTTCTCAGAGCAAAAGAACTGGACTTACAACCAAGAATAACAGATCCAGCAAAGATGAATGTAATTATAGAAGGAAAAAATGGATACTTAATGAACTGAAAGAGTTTCAAGTATTCCTGGGGAAAAACCCAGACCTTGGGAGAAAATTTTATTCATAAAAAACATATAAGGATAATGAAAGACTAATCATAAGTAACCCAAAATGTCAAATTGTTTGATTCTTGTATGGGAAAATGTCATCTCTGACCCCTGGGAATGGCATCATTGCCTGGGCATTTTAAAGGGGCAGGTATGGATGGAAGACTCACAAAGTCAAGAAAATCTAATGAAAAGAACTGAAATGGTAGTGGATTAGACCAGGAGGAGGCAGTGTGGAACAACTATCTCATATGGAAGAGGAATGAGTAGAGGAACTGCCATTGAGAAGGGAATGAGGGGGTACGGGGATGGGAGTACTGAAACCCAACTTTCATCAGACCTGGGATAAAGAGAAAACAACCTACACAATTAGAACAGTGAAAAATTTTCTTAACATAGAGAGAAACAGAAGGGAAGGGGGGAAAGATGAGAGAGGGACTGGGATTCCCTTTGGGGGACTGAGGAAATAAGAGAAGGAAAAGTGGGTTAAGAGAAAGGAAGACAAGAGAATAAGAAAAGGGAGGGAAGGAGAGATATCCAGAAGGGAGTATATATCGAGGTAAAGGGGTAAGAAGTCACAAGGCACAGTTAAAGGCTAAGGAAGGGATTTTGGGGAAAGGAGACAGAATAAGAAATAAAAAACAGGGGGAAGGGATAACGGAGTGACCTTTGGAAAGGCAAGTCAACTTGGAAGTAGGAGGGGAAAAAGGGGAGGATAAGTCATGATTTGAAGGAAAGGATATGAATAGGAGAGGTACTAGTCAAAGGAAATTGGACATCTGAGGAGGGATACAGCAGAAAGAAATGAAGAAGGGGACAAATACTGAGGAGGAATGGAGTAGATAGAAATGCACAACTAGAAAACATGACATTGAGTGTAACGGGATGAATTCACACATGTGAAGAAAATGGATAGCAGAAAAGATAAAAAAAAAAACAGGACCTGAGGAAGTGTTGTTTGCAAAAAATTCACTGAAAATGAGACACACATAGAATAAAGGTGAGGGGCTGGAGCAGAATATACTATGCCTCAGTTGATCTAGAGAAAGCAGGAATAGCAGTCTTGATCACTGATAGAGTTGGGGCTAAAATGGATATAATTAGAAGGGATGAACAGGTTAATTATGTTATGTTGGGAGGATTTACTATGGATAATGAAGCATTATCATTATTGGAACTGGTAAGTACCAAGTGTTATAGCATCCAGATTCTTAAAGGAAAAACTAAATGAGATAGATGGAAATAGATAGCAGAGTAGCTTAATTTTCCCCTCCTCAGAACTAGATAAAGCTAACAAAAAAAAGAAAGTTAAAGAGATGAACAGAACCTTAGAAAAGAAAAATAAGAGATATATGGAGAGCCCCTCCACATCTGCATGAGGTTGAGCTCAAGCATACACTCCAAACAGTTTCTGGTGGGACAACAATGATTTAGAAAGTATAAATATCCTGCAAAATTCTTGCCTTAACACTCATCATACTATGGAGTAACCCTGAATCCCTGACAGGTTGTGGCGCTGGAAGAAAAGTTCCACTGGTTACGAACAAGCTGAAAGGACCTGTCTTGGAAAGACTCTGGGCCTGGCAACAGATTTGTGTCTGTGGCCTATGGACCAATCTAGCAAAATGTGGTTCTGCTAATATATGTTGACTGAGAACCAAACAGGATAAAGTGATGAAATTAAAAGTTGATAGGAACATGTAGAAACAGACCTAATATTACCTTGCTAGAGCAGCTGTTAATTTTCTTTTTTTTTTTAAAGAAAAAGATGGAAATATACATTAAGACCTGTAATGCTGTTCGTGCTTATTGACCTAGAGATCCCATTACTAGGGTTACTGAGATGGTAAAAAGCTGTGTATGTATGAAAATATTCATGGAAGCTTTGTTTATTTTGACAGAATAACTGGAAATATTATGAATGAGAGAAATGGCTGGATAGATTGTAATATTTGAATGCAATGAATTGTATTACATTATTGAAATGAAAAATCCTGGAAATATAAATAAAATAAGGGAAATATATGAAGAGATAAGAATAATACATATCATGATTACACTAAAAAATAACAGCCACAAAATCAAGAGAAAAGAGTATCCTAGTAAAACAAATCTAAAGGGAACTCAAAAGCAGAGGATATATAATTTATATATTTTTAAACAAATTGTAAACAATGTGGAATTTGTGGTCTTGCACATAATCTTCTTTTATGTAAATATTTAGTTAAATGTTTTTGGTGGTGGTGGTGGTGATTACTAAATATATAATAAAATCATATCAAAAATAAAGATTTTATAACTGAATCTATACAGATATTAAATAAACTTTGGCAGATGGACTTCTAAGTATTTTATGAATTGTTTAGTATTTTGAATGGAACTTCTCTTTTATCACCTCCTTGATTTGTTATCATCATATAGAGAAGTTGTTATTTTTGCAGATTTATTTCATACCTTGGCACTTTGTTCAAGTTACTGCCTTAATTCATTTCTTTACTGAGTCCCTAGGATTTTCTAAAGAAATCATCATATAACTGGCTAAAAAGGATAATTTTGCTTCAAATTCTTTGCCTATCATTATGTCTTTAATTTCTTTCTCTTATTGCTAATATTTTATAACTACCAAATAATAGCACAGAAAGGGGACAACCTTGCTTTATTCCCATTTATTGGGAAAGCTTCATGATTCCCCATTGTAAAAATAATGTTTGGTTTTAGATACTTCAAAACATTTATATCCATATATGTATGCATCTAAACATAAATATACACACATGTGCAAATATACATGTATATTGTGTTCAATCATCCTAATAGTAAATCATCCATGCACCTCTAATTCATCTTAGTCAAAATGATTTTTAAAATAAATTGCTATAGTCTTTTTGCTAGGATTTTAGGGCTAACGTTTCAATTAATAGCCATTAATAATATTGGTCTCTAGCTCTCATTTTCTGTTTTGTCCTTCCCCAAATGAGCTACTAGAACCATATTTGTTTCATAAAAGGAGTTTGGTAATGTGATTTCTTTCATAATTTTTTTTAACCCTTGTACTTTGGTGTATTGTCTCATAGGTGGAAGATTGGTAAGGGTGGGCAATGGGGGTCAAGTGACTTGCCCAGGGTCACCCAGCTGGGAAGTGGCTGAGGCCGGGTTTGAACCTAGGACCTCCTGTCTCTAGGCCTGACTCTCACTCCACTGAGCTACCCAGCTGCCCCTCTTTCATAATTTTTAATATTCATTTGTGTCATAATGATATTAATTGTTCTTTAAAGGTCTGATATAAATCTCTTGTACATCCACAGCAGGAAAGGAATTCATTTTTTTCTCTACTTTTTTGTAACTGCTTTACAACTATATCTATTTAATTTCCTGAGATTGGATTATTTAAGTTCTCTATCTAGTATTCTGCCAGGATGAGTATTTTATATTTTCTGAAGATATTACTCTATTTATTCGGGATCCTTGGTTCTATTAATATATGACCATGCATAGTAGGTTCTACTCATTCTTTATATTTTTTTCTGATTTTGTTGTCATTCCTCCTTGTTCACTTAAAAAATTCTTTGAGGGGCAGCTGGGTAGCTCAGTGGATTGAGAGCCAGGCCTAGAGACGGGAGGTCCTAGGTTCAAATCCGGCCTCAGACACTTCCCAGCTGTGTGACCCTGGGCAAGTCACTTGACCCCCATTGCCTACCCTTACCAATCTTCCACCTATAAGTCAATACACAGAAGTTAAGGGTTTAAAAATTTAAAAAAAAATAAAAAAAAATTCTTTTATTTTCTGTCCTCTTCTTTTTAATCTGGTTGGCCAAAGGTTCATTAAATTTGTTGATCTTTTCAAAGAATCAGCTTTTACTTTTGTCAGTTGTATACTCTTTCTGGTTTCCAATTTATCTATTTCTCTAACTTTTACTTTGGGTTTATTTATTGGGTGTCTAATTTTTCAAAGGCATATTCAATTAATTAATCCTCTCTTTTAAAGCCTTAAGGTATGTTTCTAGGGAATATTTCTTTTCTTCTGAGGATTTTTTATCTGTATCCCAGAAATTCTGGTGTGTTGCGTCATCACTATCATTACCATTCACCTAATTATTGTTTCTCTGACATATATTGGAATATCTCATTATTTGGGATTTCATTATTAAGTCTTTTGGCTCTATGTAATTGCTGGCTATTATTTGTATTATTTTCTGTAAAGGGCTCATTTAATGTTTAGGCCTTTTTATATTTGAAATTTCTCTGTCCCCTAACGTATGGTCAGGTCTGTTGTTTTGTTTTTTGCTTTGTAAAAGTTCCATTTGTTCCTGAGAAATGTATATTAATTTAGTCATTCATTTAGAAGGTGCTGTAAGTCATTTAGCTCTAATTTCTCTAGCAATTTGCTCAATTCTGTATTTTTCCACTTGTTTATCTTTCCACAAGATTTGTCCAGTTCTAAGAAAGGCACATTTAAGTCTCTTCCTATTATTGTGTTATTAGCTATTCCTTTTTTCAGTTCATTTAATTTTTTGTCTATGCATTTGGATATTATATCAATTGATAAATATACATTTTATAGGGGCAGCTGGGTAGCTCAGTGGATTGAGAGCCAGGCCTAGAGACGGGAGGTCCTAGGTTCAAATCTGGCC
>NW_025344631.1:0-1116 GCF_016433145.1 Gracilinanus agilis
CATATATATATATATATGTAAAAGTGTTTAATAAATGTTTGGTGGCAGAAGGAGCAATTTATTTTTAGAAGAAAGATAATAGAATTTCCACTCCTTATAAGTCTTAGACAGGGAACTCAAGGTCCTTGGGGCAAAGAATGTCTTCCTCCTTATTTTCAAGACAAGACTTGCAAAAATAATTTGAAAAAATGAGTGACTCACCAAGAAGACAATATTTGAGGATGGGATTTTGACTTCTTGATCATGGCTTAGAATATGGGGATAAGATGTCCTGGAAGAAGATGGATCATACCTTACAAATATTACTGAGTATGTTTTTGCTAATTGGCTTGAAATTTTTCATCAAAAGACCTTTAATCTATAAAGGATGGGAGAAAGAAAAGACTATGTGGATTTCCCAAGTTAATAAGCATAGAGAGTGTTAACAAGAAGGATGAAGAATAAAAGTTCAGAGAAGAGAACTTCCAAAAATTAGACAGTAGAAAAATCTATAACCTTATATGTTTTTGCACTAATACCCAAAGTTTAGGAAATAAGCAAGAGGATAGAAGTCCTAACAAAAAGAGGGAAATTTATCCTCATCAGTATCTCTTATTCTTTTGGAATAAAACTGGATCATAGTTATGAATGGGAATATTGTTGTTCTAAAAGAAATAGTATAGGTAAAAAGCAGAGCATGATTATATATCTGTATCTATATTTTAAAATATTTTATTTTCCCAATTACATGTAAAACAATTTTTAAGTTTCATTGTCTTCAAAATTTTAAATTTAATTCCAAAATTACAATCCCAAATTATCTCCTTCCTTCTCACCTGCTCTCTTTTCCTCCACTCCTCCCTTTCCCTGAGACAGTAAGCAATCTGATTTAGATTTTTCATTTGCAATTACGCGAAACATTTTTATATTATTAATTTTGAAAAAGGGATCTCAAACCAAAAAAATGAAGAAAGAAAGTAAAATATAATGTTTCAAGCAGCAATCATCAATTTTTTTCTCAGAGAATAAATGGTATTTTTCAACATGAATATCTAGGATTTTGCCAGATTGCTTCATTAATGAGAAAAACTAGGTCAATGTCAGCTGTTCATCAAAAAAAAAAAAAAAAAAATATAT
>NW_025344632.1:0-10285 GCF_016433145.1 Gracilinanus agilis
TGGAAAAGGAGGGTATGTCCTTCAATTGGGGAATGGCTGAACAAACTGTGGTATATGCGGGTGATGGAATACTATTGTGCTAAAAGGAATAATAAACTGGAGGAGTTCCAGGCGAACTGGAGAGACCTCCAGGAACTGATGCAGAGTGAAAGGAGCAGAGCCAGAAGAACATTGTACACAGAGACTGACATACTGTGGTAAAATCGAATGTAATGGGCTTCTGTACCAGCAACAATGCAATGACCCAGGACAGCTCTGAGGGATTTATGGTAAAGATGCTGCCCACATTCAGAGGAAGGACTGCAGGAGAGGAAACATATAAGAAAAGCAACTGCTTGAATGCATGGGTCGGGATGGACATGATTGGGGATGTGGACTCGAAACTACCACACCAATGCAACCACCAACAATTTGGAAATAGGTCTTGATCAAGGACATATGACAAAACCAGTGGAAATGGGCGTCGGCCATGGGTGGGGGGAGAGCGGGGGGTGAAGGGGAAAGTAGGAGCATGAATCATGTAACCAGGTTAAAAATGATTATTAATAAATGTTTATTAAAAAGTATATTTTATTTTGATGAACCTAACAACTATTGATAAATATGAATGCAACTCTATACAAAGAACAGTAAAAGATCTACCTGTCCATCTTTATTACCTATAGCTTGTCTTAAAAATATTTTTGTTGTGAAAAAATATGTGGATTATTAATATGTTTTACTTGGATGCCAAGTTCATGGCATTTCATTAGATGTAAAAAAAGCATACACTACTCTAAAGAGAAGTATTACCTCCCCACGAGCTTTCAAGTTTCCCTTTGGTAGTTGGGCATGGCAATGAAACTGTTAACACATTTACATAATATTGCCATTTTAATTATATTCACATGACTCAACTAATTCCCTCCAATATTTTTCTTTCTTTCTTTCTTTCTGAAAAGGGTGTTTTGCAGTTGTATTCATGTATCTCTGTTTGTGTTTGTTAGTAAGTGGACTCCTCAATATTTTATAGATGCTGTAGGCATTTTGAAAGGAAGTTTTTTTGTTTCTTCCTGATAGATTTTGTTGGTAATATGCAGAAAGACTGATGATTTTTCTATGCTCATTTTCTGTTCCACTGCTAGGTTGGCTATTGCTTCATTTAATATTTTGGTTGAATTTCTAAACTTCTCTAAGTAAATCATCATCTGATCTGCAAAGGGTAATAGTTATACTTTCTCTTTGTGCTGATTCCTTCCATTTATTTTCCTTCTCTCTTTGCTATTACATTTTTAGAATTATATAAGGTAATAGTGGCAACAGGTTATATTCTTTCTTTATCTCTGACCTTATTGGAAAGAAACCTAGTGATTCTTCATTAAATAATGTTAGCTCTTGGCTTTAGATAGATCCTTTTGAAGATATTAAGCAAAACTCCATTTATTCCTGTGGTTTTTAATGCTTTTTTAAAAAAACAAAAATGCTGATCATATTTTGTCTTGGGCTTTTTCTGTATCTATTGATATAGATGTTTTCTATTGGTTTCATTATGAATATGGTCTATTATGTTAATAGTTCTCCTATTATTAAACTAACTCTACTTTCCTGATTTAAATACAACTTGATCATAGTATATAACCTTTAAATAGGTTTCTATAGCTTCTTTTATTCTATTTTATTCAGTAGTTTTTTGTTGATTAGGAATATTAGTTTATATTTTTCTCTCCTTGGTTTAGTTATCAAGTTTATATTTGTTTTATAAGAGAAGTTTGAGGGCTTCCCATTTTTTCTAGTTTATATACTATTGGAATTCGTTTTTCCTTCGACTTTTGATGGAATTCACTTATAAGTCTGTCTTTTCCTGTCTCTCCTCCTGCTCCCTTGGGAATTCCTTTTGAGCTTGTCCAATTTCTTTTTCTGAGATTGGATTATTTATATGATTTAATTGTTACTTGGCTAATCTGGACATTTTATTTTATTTTTAAATAATCATCTATTTCATTTAAGTTATCAGTTTTTTGTGGCACATAATAGGGCAAAATAATTTCTCATAATTGCTCTTCTTTCCTCTTCATTTGTTGTGAATATTTCTTTTTTGTTTCTGATATTGATAAATTGATTTTCCTTTTTAAAAAAATCAAATTAGCTAATGGATTATCAATTTTATTATTTTTAAAATGAAAAAGCTCCTAGTTTTAATTATCAATTTACTTTTTTTGTTTTTAGCTTTGTTAAATACTTCTTTGGATTTTTTTAGGATTTTTCTTTTGGTATTTAATAGGAGTTTAAAATTTTATTTTTCAATTAAAAAAATAAAATTTGAATGCCTAACTCATTGATCTGTCCTTTCTTTTGTTTATAAAAATTTTCCCTTAAGGACCACTTTTTCACCATCAGAACAGCCTTGATTTATTGTTTTATTGCTAGTTTTAATGAAATTATTATTGCTGTGATTTGTTCTTTGAATCCCATAGTCCTTAGGATTCAATTATTTAATTTTCATTTAAGTTGAAATGTTTTCTTCAAACAGCCTTTATTTATGATAATTTTATTTTGTTGCATTTAGTAAAGAATGCACTTAATATTTCTATTTCTCTGCATTTATGAAGTTTTAATGCCCTTACACAGAGGTCACATTGTGTAAATGTGTCATTAATAGCTGAGAAAATACATGTACTCCTCCTTTCTTGTTCTATTCAGTAATCACCAAAGACCTATCTTATATAGATATATGATTCTTACCTTCTTTCATATTTATCTTTTGTTATATTTGTCTAGGTTTGAAAGGGACATGTTGGGTTCCCCAATTATTACATGTTTGCTGTCTATTTTTTTTAAAACCCTTACCTTCCTTCTTGGAGTTAATACTGTGTATTGGCTCCAAGGCAGAAGAGTGGTAAGGGTAGGCAATGGGGGTCAAGTGACTTGCCCAAGGTCACTCAGATGGGAAGTGTCTGAGACCAGATTTGAACCTAGGACCTCCCGTCTCTAGGCCTGGCTCTCAATCCACTGAGTTACCCAGCTGCCCCCTTTGCTGTCTATTTTGCTTTATGATTCACTTAATTTTTCTTTTTAGTTTTCAGATGCTATGCCATTTAGAAAATGTAGTATCAATAATTTTTCACTTCTATAGTGCCTTTAGGCATAATCTAGCTTCTGGGCTTCTCTATTTTAATCATTTTTCTTTTTATTCTTTCCTTGTTTGAAGTCATGGTTTCTGACCCTGATTTTTTTTTAAAAATTGCCCAGAAAATAACAATTTTTGCTTTGGTTCCTTATTTTGAACCAGTGTGAATTTTTACATTTTAAGTGTTTCTTGTAAATACTTAAACATTTTGCTTTTCAACCTGCTATTTTGCTCTTCTTTTTCTTAGGAGATGAGTTCTTCCAGTCACTATCATGCTTATGGTTGTTAATTATTTATTTCCCATCATCATATCATCTTTTTTCTTTCTGTTCTTTTCTTTATAAAGGCGACAGAGAGAAAGAGGAATCTGATTTACATCATAAACAAAGGTCCTCTGTATTTCCTTCCTTCACCACACCCAGACAATAAAAAGTTCTTGTATATTTTTCTTTTTTAAATTTCCCTTTATGATCTCCCCTTTAAAACTGAAGCTTATTTTGCCCATCTTTTCTCTGTTCTGCTTGACTTCTTAAACCTGCCTTCTCTCATGCTTTCTCCCTGCCCGTATCCCCATTGAATTTAATGTATTTCTATTCTGTCTATGTGTGTGTTTTAACTTTTTTTTGGTCTGGTTCAAGTAAGAATAAAATTCATGAAAAATCCACTTTTCCTACCCCTGCCTCCATTTGTATATTCCTCTTCTTTTATACTCCAATTATGAGAAATAATAAGTTCCTTCCCCTTCTTTCCCTAGTTTTTTCATTATCCACCTTTCTTTGTTCTTTTAAAACCAATACATTACAACAAAAGCACCCTCGGGCTCTGTGTTTGTCCTTCTTAACCCCTTTTGTGTGCCTTAAAAATAGTGAAATTCTGAATTTATACTTGTCTCTTCTCCTATTAGAATGTAGACACTTCAGCAGTGGTGAATCTAATATTCCGCATTAGTTTTGTGTAGTTGCTCAAATGTATCTCCCTAGACTTTGCTTGATTCCATTTACATTTCAAAATTTTTACTTGGCTCACTCATTTCATCAGGAATGTTGGAAAGTCTTCTATTGTATTCAAGGTTTATTTTTTCTTTATAGGAATAAATTCAGTTTTACAGGGTGAGCTATTCATCAACCAAACTTATCAACAGTGGGTTGAGGCCCTTTTTTCACTTTCCAGGATGCTGGGCTTCTGCATACCTCTGGTATAACACCACTCCTGTTGAGACTTTGAACATTCTAATCTACTTGCCTTCATCAGCCGAACTCTCATCCACTGATATTCTGCCTGGATTTATTACCCAATATTTAGTATTCTCTCATTCCATCTTACCCATCTTACTCTACTCATCTTAGTGATACTAAAACCCCAATACAGTTGCTCCCTACCGAATGCCTGTTATTTGTCATCTCATTTCCATCCACCTTGATCCTTAGCTAGGCATGAGGCTTTCCAGGTTTATCATGATAGATGTGTTGCCTCATCTCTGGTCCATGCTCCACAGTTCCTGCCCTTTTTACTCAGTTGCAGGCCCCAGCCCAGATCTATGAATGAAAACCAGGATCACTTGAGAGAAAGAGTGATGAGGATATAGGCTCCATAGGGTCTGCCCTAGTTACTATCCTATTGGCTGAATTCTCAATTGTGGGCTGCAAAATGGCCTGTGGTAGTTTTACATTCAATTTTCCATTGACTGCTTGGTGTGATCCTGCTCTTTAATCCTTCATGTAGAAATTACAAGAGAGAGCTGGGCTATCTGCTGCACCTTTCTCTACCATCTTTACTGGGCCTGTTCTGTGATTTTCAATGTCGCCAGAGTCAGTGTAGTAGAGTAGTTAGAGATATATCTTCAAAGCCAGAATGTGATTTCAAGTCCTATTTGACACATATTCTGACTGTGACACTGGACATGTCACTTAAGCTCTCTCTTAAGTCTCTCTCCCTTGTTAGAGCAGGAAATCCTTGGCAGGAACTGTTGCACTTTTGTCTTTTTATGTCCAGTTCTTAGCAGAGTTTCTCAGTGATATAGAAAGTTATTTTGACTATAGGTAATATAGGAGGTGCCAACTTGCATTGTAGAGGGACCTTCTCACTCAGAAGTTTTGCATACCAATGAAGTCTAGTCCCTATCCTCATTCCTATTTCCAGTGTAAAGACAGAAAAAAAAATGAAAACAAAATAACCATTGAGTATCTCTGCCTTCTGGCGGATATCAATTATCATTGTCCATCTTATTTTGATCTTCCCTTTTCCCCAAGAGTTTCTCAAAACCATTTTTGTTGCCTTTTTGCTTTTCTTATCAACTTCGGTTCATTCTAAACTTTAGCGTTCCTGACACCATTCTTTCAGAGATGTGCCAAATTCTTCTATTTATCTTTGGTTACCTGTTTTTGTTTCTATCTTCCTTTCATTTCTTCATTTAAATTGGTTGGTGAGTTCCCTGTACAACCAGATAGGTCTTTTAATACAGATCTCCTTTTTCTTCCTCACTGCAATTTTTTTCCTTTGTGTTTTCAGAATTTCATTCTTGAGCTGCTCCCACCTTGAATCTCATCTGGTTTTGGCACCTTTGCTCTGACTGGCTATTCCACAAGCATGAAATGCACTCTCTCTACCCTTCTCCCTCTTTCATTGCCTTGGTTTCTTCAATACACAGTTAGGTGCTACCTTTCTTCCATGGGAAGCCTTGCTTGACACCCCCTCCCCAAGCTGGAAGAGCCTTTTTTCCTCTGTTTATTTTGAATTTAGTTTTGTGTGTACATTGCATATGCACATGTAGTCTCCCTCCCCTGTTAGAGCAGGAAATCCTTGGCAGAGACTTTTTGCCTTTGCACATCCAGGGCTTACCAGAGTGTCTAGCACAGAATATCCTCTCTCCCAGCTCATTGTGCTAAGCTATGGGGGGAAAATTAGCCTGGCATTGTTCTAAGCCAGGAAGCACAAACTCTGGAGAGCCGAGAGCCCCAATAGCTATTTGCAATGCTTACAACTGCCCTGCCCTCTGTTCCCAAAATTTTTATGTGGCATATATTTATTGTTTTAATCCAACTTAATTCTAGTGACTCTTTAAAAATATGTTAGAAGAATTTCACAACTGGAGTGAGATTTTTTTTGTGCTGGACTCTTTCCTTTGGCTACTGAGCAGCTTCTAGAAGTAAACAGGATGAGAGATGCATGAATTTAGGAAATCATCTAGTCCAACCGTATCATTTTACAGAGAAAGAATCCAAAGCAAAAAGGCTAAATGATTTTCCTAGGGCCACAGAGGTATTGAAAGGCAGATCTAATATACAAATCCAGGTAGTGCTGATTCCAAATTCAGCACTCATTTTTTTCTACAACACGCTGCTTCTCTTAAATTATATTGTAATCCCAGCAGGGAAAAAAACATTATCATAGAGCTATCCTCAATCTATCTTGTTTGCTTCTTTTAATGGGTGTTGCACAAGGAGGAGTATACCTCCATGTGCTCTGTTTGATGATGTTCAGCCCCAGAGGGTACACTCCAGATGGTACTACAGGGTCCCTTCCCTCTTTACTACAACTCATATTTCTGAGACTCACATTCTAGAGATTCTAGTCGATGTACAAACATCTCAGTGCCAGTGAAGATTGGTCCTGTAATCTCATCCATGTGAATGCTTCATCCCCTAGTATAGTTCACAGCTCACCCAAAGTGTTGGTGGCTTTCCCCAGGTTCTTCTAATTATTCCTGGGCACCAGAAAAGCACATATGGTGTCCAATTCCATTTTTTTCTTTTCATTTGCATTGTTGATGCCATTGAATGTATCGTCCTGTTTATTTCACTTTGCATCAGTTTATATCTTTGCTATGCCTCCCTTAATTCTGCAAAAAATAGCCCATTACATTCATGCACCATGATGTTTAGTCATTCCCCAATTAATGGCCATCTTCATTTTTTCTAGTTCTTTCCTTCCACAAAAAGTGCTGCTCTGAGTATTTTGGTATCCTGAAGATCTTTCTGTCTTTCACTTGAGGTATATTCAGACAAGTAAAATGGACTTTTTACTTACATTTGGAAATGTTATTCCAAACTATTTTCCAGACTGGTTGGGTCAGCTCAACCAACATTAAAATAATGTGCTTGTCTTTCCACAGTTTCACCAACACTGACAATGCCTGTCATTCCTTATCTTTTCCCATTTGCTGGATATGAGGCAAAACTTTGGGATTTAAGAAATTTACATTTCGCTTATTAATAGTGATTGGGAGAAATCTTTAATAGAGTTATAAGGAGTTCACAATTCTTTTTAAAATTTTCATTTAAAAAGTTTATTATTTATTGATTTTTAATATACTTTTTTAAATTTTTTTTTATTTTTAGAAAAATTTTCCAAGGCTACATAATTCATGTTTTTACTTTAACCTTCACCCCCTCAAACTACCCCCCCACCCATAGCTAACTCGGATTTCCACTGGTTTTAACATGTGTGGTCAGTCAAGACTTATTTACATATAATTGATAGTTGCATTGGTGTGGTCCTTTTGGCTCTACATCCCTAATCATGTCTTCATCAATCCATGTGTTCAAGCAGTAGTTTTTCTTCTGTGTTTCCTTTCCGGTAGTTCTTCCTCTGAATGTGGGTAGCGTTCTTTTCCATAAATCCCTCAGAATTGTCTTGGGTCATTGCATTGCTGCTAGTACAGAGGTCCATTACATTCAATTTTACCACAATGTATCAGTCTCGGTGTACAACATTCTCCTGGTTCTGCTCCTTTCCCTCTGCATCAATTCCTGGAGGTCATTCCAGTTCACATGGAATTCCTGCAGTTTATTATTCCTTTGAGCACAATAGTATTCCATCACCAGCATATACCACAATTTGTTCAGCCATTCCCCAATTGAAGGGCATACCCTAATTTTCCAGTTTTTTGCCACCACAAAGAGCACAGCTATAAATATTTTTGTACAAGTCTGTTTCTCTAAGATCTCTTTGGGGTACAAACCCAGCAAAGGTTTGGTG
The DNA here is from genome assembly GCF_016433145.1 of Gracilinanus agilis. Classification (NCBI taxonomy): domain Eukaryota; kingdom Metazoa; phylum Chordata; class Mammalia; order Didelphimorphia; family Didelphidae; genus Gracilinanus; species Gracilinanus agilis. The sequence continues at coordinate 8,084 of NW_025344632.1, forward strand.
TATCAAAGGGCAGGCATTCTTTTTTTAAAACATTTATTAATATTTTTAACATGGTTACATGATTCATGCTCTTACTTTCCCCTTCACCCCCCACACTCCCCCCCCACCCATGGCCGATGCAAATTTCCACTGGTTTTAACATGTGTCGATCAAGACCTATTTCCAAATTGTTGTTAGTTGCATTGGTGTGGTAGTTGCGAGTCGACATCCCCAATCATGTCCTCATCAATCCAGGTGTTCAAGCAGTAGTTTTTCTTCTGTGTTTCCTCTCCGGTAGTTCTTCCTCTTAATGTGGGTACTGTTCTTTACCATAAATCCCTCAGAATTGTCCTGTGTCATTTCATTGCTGCTGGTATAGAAGTCCATTACATTCGATTTTACCATAGTATATCAGTCTCTGTGTACAATGTTCTTCTGGCTCTGCTCCTTTCACTCTGCATCAGTTCCTGGAGGTCTTTCCAGTTCACATGGAATTCCTCCAGTTTATTATTCCTTTGGGCACAATAGTATTCCATCACCAGCATATACCACAAATTGTTCAGCCAATCCCCAATTGAAGGACATACCCACCTTTTCCAGTTTTTTGCCACCACAAAAAGTGCAGCTATAAATATTTTCGTACAAGTCAGTTATCTATGATCTCTTTGGGGTACAAACCCAACAATGGTATGGCTGGATCAAAGGGGAGGCAATCTTTTATAGCCCTTTGAGCATAGTTCCTAATTGACATAAAGAAGGGTTGGATCAGTTCACAACTCCACCAGCAATGCATTAATGTCCCAATTTTGCCACATCCCTTCCAGCATTCTTTACTCTCCCCTTCTTTCATTTTAGCCAATCTGCTAGGTGTGAGGTGATACCTCAGAGTTGTTTTGATTTGCATTTCTCTAATTATTAGAGATTTAGAACACTTTCTCATGTGCTTATTGATACTTTTGATTTCTTTACCTGAAAATTGTCTATTCATGTCTCTTGCCCATTTATCAATTGGGGAATGGCTTGATTTTTTATACAATTGATTTAACTCCTTGTATATTTGAGTAATTAGACCCCTGTCAGAGTTTTTTGTTATAAAGATTTTTTCCCCAATTTGTTGTTTCCCTTCTGATTTTGCTATATTGTTTTTGTTTGTACAAAAGCTTTTTAGCTTAATATAATCAAAACCATTTAATTTATATTTTGTAATTTTCTCTAACTCTTGCTTGGTTTTAAAATCTTTCCTTTCCCAGAGATCTGACAAGTATACTATTCTGTGTTCACTTAACTTATTTATAATTTCCCTCTTTATATTCAAGTCATTCACCTATTCTTAATTTATCTTGGTATATAGGGTGTGAGATGTTGATCTAAACCTAATCAATCCCATATTGTTTTCCAAATTTCCCAGCAGTTTTTGTCAAATAGTGGATTCATGTCCCCAAAGTTGGGCTCTTTGGGTTTATAATACACTGTCTTGCTGATGTCCTTTACCCCAAGTCTATTCCACTGATCCTCCCTTCTGTCTCTTAGCCAGTACCATATTATTTTGATGACTGTGGCTTTATAGTATAGTTTAATATCTGGTACTGCTAGGCCCCCTTCCTTCACATTTTTTTCATTATTTCCCTTGATATTCTTGATCTTTTGTTATTCCAAATGAAATTATTATAGTTTTTCCTAATTCAGTAAAGACGTTTTTTGGTAGTTTGATAGGTATGGTGCTAAATAGGTAAATTAATTTGGGTAGAATGGTCATTTTTATTATGTTAGCTCGTCCTACCCATGAGCAATCAATGGTTTTCCAATTGTTTATATGTAGTTTTATTTGTTTGGAAAGTGTTTTGTAGTTGTTTTCATATAATTGCTGTGTTTGTTTTGGTAGATAGATTCCTAAGTATTCTTTATTGTGTAGGGTGATTTTAAATGGTGTTTCTCTTTCTACCTCTTTCTGCTGTGATGTGTTAGAAATATATAGAAATGCTGATGATTTATGTGCATTTATTTTGTATCCTGCAACTCTGCTAAAGTTGTTGATTGTTTCTACAAGCTTCTTAGTTGATTCTCTAGGATTTTTTAAGTAGGCCATGATATCATCTGGAAAGAGTGATAGCTTAGTCTCCTCATTGCCTATTTTGATACCTTCAATTTCTTTTTCTTCTCTAATTGCTACTGCTAGTTTTCTAGTACTATGTTGAATAATAGAAGTGATAATGGGCATCCTTG